>NC_079493.1:82862938-83062609 GCF_030052815.1 Hevea brasiliensis | reverse complement strand
AACTTAGGCCATGACACAAAATTTTTCGAACATGCCGTGTGTACCTCACGACAAGGCATACTCACCCCACTAATCGAAATCAATGAGGGAGGTGGCTAGCTAGCTAATGAGTACTCATTCAAACTTACCTCGGTGAGAAGTTAGAGAGGGAGGAGTATAGTCATACTCACCTCATAAATGGAGGAACATAGTGATATTGCCATGCTAAGTGTGAATAAAAACAATTTAAATCAAGTTATTCAAATATTTCATACAAAGCAATCAATTTTCAATTCAAATTTCCATTCATAAAATGGCAACACAAAGATTTCTCGAAACTCATAATTAGTATAACTAATTCACAATGCATAACTAAATAAGTTTTCAATTAGAAAGCGATAAATTAAAGTTTATTGTGCACAAACCTCTTTGTCGACTCAACTTACTCGAACTTTCGTTTCTCCTTCAAAGATCTCTTTCCAACTGAAACACATAATTTAAAGTTCTTCAGTATCCATTACTAATACTTAAATACAAAAAATTTCTTTACAAACTTATCCTTCCTATTACGGTTTATAAATTTCGGGTCTTTCATATTTTTGTGTTTGGTGGCACTATTTATGTCAAAACGTTGACTTTTCTATACTTAATAGGTTTATTAGTTCTAATTGCACCCATATACTACATTTTGGGTGTCAATTTTGTTGGCATTGATTGCCAATTCAATTTCTAAGTCTCCTAAGAGAAATTACAATTTTTTAATTTTGGTCCCTGTTTTCCTCTTGTTCCATTGGTCTAAAATCTGTGAGAATTTGGCTAAGTGTCCTTCATCAAAGTTGTTCCTTATTATCTTAGATTTAATTCCCTTTTTGAATCACTCTATTTGGACTTTTGTAGCCCAAGTTGTGGCCATTTGATCATAGCTGGCCGGATTTGGTGTTACCCAGAATTCTGGACATTTTATGGATATTGGCGCTTTTGGTGTGTTATTGCGGTGGTTTTTTAGATAGGTTATGATCAAAATTTAGATATTTTTTCTCCATGAAAATTGTAGGGCTATGTCTCAGATTTCTATTGGTATAAAATTCAGGTCATTTGAACCTTCCTAGACCAAGTTATCGTCACTTACGTAACTACTATTCATTGGATCATTTTTGTACAGGTCAGTGTGCCCTAATCTAGATTTGGCCTAATTGTTCACTAAGTTATGGTGATTTTTTGGACATGATTCCTAAATGAAAAATAGTCCATTTTGTGTCTAATTTCATTCCCAATTAGGCTCACACCAATTGGGTTGATAAATTTTTAGTTTTGGTCCCTGAAAGGGACCTAGGTCAAGCTATCTACATATTGACCTTAACCAATCCGAATTGAAACTTTTTTCTAACAATTCACACACACTACAAATGGTTACAATTGACCATTTCTCAACTCAAATAAGGTCATTTACATCAATTGATCAATTCTCAACTTTTTCTCTAATTTTTCACATTCTCAAAACCCTAATTACATAGAGTTCAAATCCAATGCATTCAAAACATATATCCATACTTCACATGCACAACTCAACCTAAACAACCATTCAAACACCTCAAAATCATTCATATCAAACCCTAATTAAGGCTGGTCGAAATTCTTATTTGGTCCCTCAATAATTGTTTTCTTTTAATTTTAAGTTAATTTCTAAGTTATTTACACCAAGAACACAAATATTAAACATAAATTTTCAATTTAAACCACTAACCTTAAACTTTGAAGTTCAATCTTCAATTCCACTCCTCTTTCCTTCTTTCTTTCTTGGTCAATCCTCTTCTCAAGTGAGATTATCAAGTTCTAGTGGATTAATTTGGGGTCAATGTAACACTCCTATGTATGGTAATGCATTCTACTGTTCCGGTGACCAATGTTGTCCTGACAGCTAGGATGCCTAGAACTACACTTCGATATGAGTGAGGAGACATTAAATAATGAAATACAAGAAAAGAAAATACAAGAAAAATAAAGGAAAAATAATAGCAAAGAAATGTAACCGAGTTAAACGAGCCGAGAACCCAAGCGATGGGTGACCGCACCGGGAAGTCACGGCGTGGACCGTTGAGTAGCCTTGGACTGCGGGAAACCCTGGAAAATATTTTTAGGACTTAAATAGACCCCTATTAAAGTATAAATATCATTAGAAATATTAAATAAAAATTAAATAATTAGTACAAAGAAAAGTGGGAAATTGAAAAACGGACAAAACCCGGTGTTACCGAAAAATCGGGAATACAACCCGAACAGGGGCATTGTGGTCATTTGACACCCCGAGTTGTCTTTTGACCTAAATTTTCATTAAAAATAAATAATATTACACTTAAAAAATATAATGAAAAAATTAATTTAGTGGTACCTAATGTAAATAACAAAAATGGAGTGTAATTGGAGTAATTATCACTTAAAACTTATTAAATGATTATCCTAGTATGAGTGGAGCACTATGGGAATTAAAAATTCACTAAGTGGGCAGATTACTCCACTAATGTCTTCTTCTTCCTCTCAAATCCTCACTTTGCCGAATTGAATTTTCTCTCCATTGTCCACCATGGCCACACCTTGCATGCAAGCTCCACTCCTAATGATCAAGCCACAATTTCTCTAATTGTTCTTCATTAAACTTGTTCTACACATCATGGGCAGCATGTGGGAAGCAAGAAAAAGAAGTGTTGGTGAAGATTTAAGAAGTCTCATCCATAGGTAAGTTTGAGTTTTTGAATATTGCTTTGTTAAAGTTTGTAAGCATGTTATGGGTGTTTGAATTATGAAGAAATTTTTGAGGTTTGATGTTGAATGGGAATGTGTAATTTTGGCAGCCATGGAAATACCTTGAAGGCAGGTTATTTGTGCTTGTAAATGGTGAATTAAATGATTGATTAAATGTATATTGTGTAGGAAATTGTTTAGGTGATGTATACTTAGTATATGTAAATGTAAAATGAAATTTAAAGCTTGGAAAGTAATGGAATGTAAGTGTACCATTGTGGCAGTTTGCTAACCCTTAAAGAATGCTGGAATTCATGCTTGGTTTATGGAATAATGATGTTAAAATGTGTTGGTTGTTATGGCAGTTTGAATGTATGTATAGTGGTGTGAAGGTTGGACATGTGAATGAGCTTGGTTATGGAGTTAAATTGTTGTAAATTTAGTTGGCCAAATTCTGCACTTGTTAGTGCACATTGAATGTAATTGTAAGCTACCAAAATGACCTATAATGTGTTGTGAATTATGTTTAGGTCATGGTACAACCAGAATTAGTTTGAATGTTAAGTTTGGTGAGTGTTAAAAGTGATGTTTGATATGTATGTAAGAATTGTAATAAGGCAGTTTGTGTTTTAGGCCTATAACTTTAAGTGTGTGACTCCAATTGGTATGAAACCAATTGGAGGTGAAACTAGGCACAAAATGTGCCAACTTTCATGAAGGAAGCTTGCCAAAATTCTGCTTGCAAGGTAGCTTGAAAAATGACCAAATCCGGATTAAGTGCAAATGAGGCCTGAAAATTGACCATTTGGGCAGC
This sequence comes from Hevea brasiliensis, assembly GCF_030052815.1. NCBI lineage: Eukaryota > Viridiplantae > Streptophyta > Magnoliopsida > Malpighiales > Euphorbiaceae > Hevea > Hevea brasiliensis. Next base: position 83,059,077 of record NC_079493.1, on the reverse strand, counting down.
AGTTAGTATGGCCATAACTCACTCAAAGCAGGTCCAATTGACCTGAAATTTTAACCATTAATAGTTAACACCCATATCTACAAGTCTTATCAAGACACAAAAGCCCAGAAATGACCATAAGTAAGTCAAACAGCTTGCACAAGTTCGGGTCCAAAAACTGGCCGAACCTAAAATGACCTAAAGTGACCTAAAGTGACCAATTTTGGTGCAATTTGACCAGCAATAGTAAAATGACCATAACTTGGTCTACATAACTCAGAATGACCTGAAATTTTGCCCCACATGCAATAAGACATAGATCTACAAGTTTGTAGTTTTGACCGAAACCCGAAAACCAAGGGAACTAGGTCGTCCGGCTAGGTCAAACTAGTATCCCGGAATCCAGCAAATCGCAAGAAAATACAGTATACACGAAAATGAATTTGGTAACATGTACCAACCCTAAAAGACTATCGAATGTGACATATTAATGACAATAAAACCTAAATTACCTAGAATGTACCAAGGGTCGACATAGTAGGTTGACTAAGCGAATAAATGAATTCAGCGAATTAATTATCAAGCATTATCGTTAGAGACAGTTTAAATGAGTACCGAAACACTTCAAATTGTGTTTCTCAGTTAGCAAAGACTCAGGGAGGGGAAGAAAACACTGAGTCAGAGCCAAGAGACAGTTATTAGAGGTTTGTGCACAATAATTAATTCTTTTGAATTTTTTAATTGGAATAAATTATGATTATTTGTATTGTTTTAAATTGTGTTTGTGCACAATAGTTATTTCTTTTGAAATTTTCAATTGAAGTAAACTATAATTATTTGTATGTTATTGTTTTAAATTGTGTCCGTGCACAATACTTTTATATCCACTACTTTTACTAGCAAATTTATGTGGAGAAATGAGTTATGAATAATTTTTTATTGCTTTAGTTTTGGGAATATTATTTGGAACTTATTGTGTTGCCAACTTTGCAAATGAAAATTTTGAGATAAAATGTGATTTATGGTTTGTATGAAATATTGTGATTTGAAATTGTTTTGATTCACACTTGGCATGACACTGTTATTATATTCCTCCCTCTTTGACTTATCGATGCAGGGTGAGTGTGATTATGTTCCTCCCTCTTTGACTTCCACCGAGGTGAGTGTGGATGAGTACTCATTATTCAGCTAGCTTCCTCCCTCATTGATTTCGATTATTGGGGTGAGTGTGTCTTGTCGTGGTGTACAACACGGCATGTGCGGAAAAATTGTGTCATGGCTTAAATTGTGATATTGATTGGCAACACTGTATTCTTCAGTTATTTGATCAAATGGTCTTAATGATTGGCAAAACTATATTCTTCAGTTATTTGATCGAATTGTGTTATTAATTGGCAAACTGTATTATTCAGTTATTTGATCAAATTTATGTTATATGAACTTTGTAAATTGTGTAATGGAATTGTGAACTATTTGATTTGTGATTTGTTAATAAAAGATTTATGTATCGCAATTCAAATTGTTATTGTGCACCACTGAGTAAATTTTACTCAGCGATAACTTTTCATTGATGTCGCAGGTAGACAGACTGACAGGGCAGCAGACTAGGCTGCTAGTACTACATTGAGAGATCATCGGGTATATTGAGTATACCACATTTTGTATTTTGTACTGTAATGTATGTTCACTGTATGTATATATTGTTCTTGATTTTGAGCAGTTGTAAATTAAAATTGTACATTGAAGTTGTAAAGTAAATAATGAGTATTTTGGCTTGAAAATTTTGTACTGTATTTCTTTTATCTCAGTCTTTGAAAAATTATTGTGGATTTGAGTTGAAAAACATATTTTGTTGAATTATGTTGGAGTTTGAGATTGAAAAAAATATTGAAGTGCTTTTTACAGGTTTTTGAAGAACTGTTTTGTCCAAAATACAGATGGCACTCTGCCAAAATTTTTACAGAAATTATTAATAGTCCGAATGTGTTAACTGTTTAACTTGATTCAAAGGTTTTAACACATGTAAATAGTGCTCACCACTATAAAAGAAGTAAGAAAAGTTTTTAAAATCCCTTGTAGTGTATTTAATGGGTTATCAGTAGACGGAGTTGGTAATTCATTAGGTATACTACGGGATCATGTTATGCCTTACAGAGGGGTAAGGTGTGACAGTCAAGATCAGGTTTAGTGGTTAGAAGCAAGCTTAAAGCATGCTTTAATCGAGGTTTTTGGTGAGAGAAGAAATGGGATAGAGAGAGCTACGGGAATGAGGAGAAGAAGAAGAAAAAAATTTTTCTTTTTAATTTTGTTTTTATCTCTTTAATTGACATAGTCAAATAGAATAATTAAATGGTAATTATTTATGAGGTAATGCTTAGGTCATGTAGGTGATGTCATTATTCTAATTTTCTTTTCTTTTTTTTTTCCTTTATTTTTCCATAGCTTCTTAATTTAATTCTCGATTCTGAAATTTTCTTTTCTCCGATTTTATTGGACAGTTAGGTCAGGAGTCAGCTCTATGGGTGAATTGACCAAATTGCCCCTCGCTGGTTCAATCCGGTTTTCAAGTTATTCGATATTTCTTCCGGATCCCTGACCTGATTATTTGACCTACTTAATAATTCTTTTTCATTATTTTCTCTTTTCCACTGTGTTCGCAATAGTCCTAAGGACAGCGGCGTCACATTTTCCGGTTCAGAATTCAGGTTACGATCGACCTCGCAGTCATTCTCGAGAAGGTTACCCATCAGTGTGACTCCCGGCTTATTTAACTTTTTATGCTTTATTTTTCTTCTTTATACTTAATAATTTAGCAATTACTAATTATTTACGTTCAGGGTTTATCTAGTTGTCTTAGATGTTATTCTAATCCCTTTAATTGTCCAGACTGATACTGGTCATCGGAACAGTAAAATATATTAGGCTATGCAAATAGGGGTATTACAACTCAGATATGTATAAAGGTATAGTATATCAAGCACATAATGGGTGCCTAAAGCATTTGATAACCTAGTACCCCTTACAAGCACATGCCTCATAATAAAAAGCCCTGATATGACCAGTTAGATGATTCCTTAATCTAACTAGTTGTCGTCTAAGTACTTTATGTAAGGAGCTAATTATTGCCACTTGGAATGGCCCCTGGCTCACATAGTCTGGCTACCTAGATTCATCATTACCTTAAGTGACAGAGATATGTGTTAGGATAACATATACCCCAAGAACATGGACCATTATGGGATGATTCAAGCACTCATCTAGTTCATACCTTAAGTCGTTGCTCATCATTAATGCTCCTACCTCATTATTGGCATTGATTGACATACCTATATTAATTAGACTACTAATCATTGCCGTTTCAGGTGTGTCAGGGCCATGATTACTTTTCAAACAACATATTCTTACTTCAGACATAAATTTAGCTGAATAATACAGTCCTACTTAGCATAGACCACCATGTGTTAATTTGTTATTGGATTAATTACTATATATATAGGCTTTCACTAACCCAGGAAAAACAATCTTGAACCCTTTATTCTATATCTCTTCAGTCTTCTATTGTTTTCCCTTTTCATCGCTTGCACTAATTAACTTAGTCATCAGAGTGTCAAGTAGGGCATCCCTTTGGCCTTGTAACCCTTTGTTATTTTGCAGAGAAAGTAGTCGTGATTAGCTTTTAAGTCCCTCAAAAGCTCCCGGAAGTAGTCGGAGCCCACCTCACACTTCACCACCCAGATGCAGTTGTGTATGTTCTCCAAGCACCCGAATTTCCTTTTTTTTTTTTTTTATAAATCACACCCTTTTTACATGTCACTCATCCATAAACCCTAGTATCACTAATTATTAGAAAAATAAAAAAAAGTAAATTAAGAAAAATTTAATATAGATGGAATTAAATTAATTACAATGACAATAAAACTAAGGTAATTTAATCAAAATATTTAATGAACATTTCGTAATTAATTATAATTATAAAATAATTAAGAAAATTTGATCAAAATAATTTTGGAATGATTCATTACAATAATAACATTATGAAGGAAATCTGACTAATAGTTAAGGAGATAATATTTCAATAGTTATAATTTTAACATAATTAATGAAATATAATAAAACTACTTAAGAAAATAAAATTTTAATAATTAGAATTACAACGTAATTAAAAATATTGATCAAAACTATTTAAGAAAATGAATTTTAAATTAAATATAATTGTAAATATTTCACCATACTACTTAAAAAAATTAAATTAATTTTAATTATAATAAGCTTTTTAAATTTTGATTTTTTTTATATTTTTATTTCAAAGTCAAAACTAGTTGAAATCAGAACCATCCAAAATTGAAATCGGCTAGGTCAAATCAACTTGGCCAGGTTTTAATTTTCTCTCTTTAAAAAATGATTGATAATTTCTAAACTAAATCATTATAGCCAAGTCTAAATAAAGTTTTAACGTTGAGAAAAACTTATATAAAATTAATTAATTATAAAATATGACATAAATATATAAACTTTATTTATTTTATATATAATTTATTATGAGAAATTTAACATGCGCGCACAGGTGGTGTGAAAGCGAGGACAGAGGAGGACCTCCACGACACACACAATTGTATATAATTAATGATACTTTGAATGTTGTTGCCTGAATGTCATGCACCGTCTTTCAGGCTCCAGTTTTCAAATCAACACATTCCAATTATGCGCGGACAGATCATTAACTCGGCGAAGAGAAAGGTTTAATGTCCAAAGTTTAATAAGATTTCTTAATTAATTTATTATTAAATATATATATATATATATATATATATATATATATATATATATATAAAATATTTTATAATAAATTTTAATATAAATAAAAAAAAATTTATATATTTTTATGATATAAAAAATAACAAAATGGGGAAACTTTCATCTTCGTTTGTTATAATGTAAAATAATTTTAAATATGTTATAGATGTAATTTTAATATATTTTAATTTAATAATATATAATATTATTATATTAATAAAATATAATTTAAGTTAGTAGGAAAATAATTTTAATATATTTTAATTTAATAAATATAATTATGTATATTGTGGATGAAGAATAATTGAAGTTATGGTTTAGTTCTAATGGTAAATACGTTTGAATTCCTTCAATTGATCTGTCAACTACTATAATTAATATATATATATTATTCTAATGATAGGATTCATTCATATTAAACACGATTAATTTTCTCATTAAATACGATTAAATTAATGAAATAAGGTTTAATTTGGTCCCTGTACTTATTGGACAGGTTCAATCTAGTCTATTTTTAACTTTTGATTCAATTTAACTCATAAATTTTGATTTATGTACAAATTAGTCTAATTAATAAAAATATTATTTTTTAATATTAAAATATAATATAAAAATAATTTATTTAATATTTTAATTATACAAATTATACAATATAAAAATAATATTTTAATATCATTTTTAAAATATTTAATTATTTTGTTTAAATAATATTAAAAAAATAACTTTTGTTAATATTAAAATATTATTTTTATATTGTATAATTAATTAATTTGTTTATATATCAAATAATTTATTTAAATAAATTATTTAATATTTAATTATTTTTTAACATTAAAATATTATTTTTCTATTGTATAATTAATTAAATAAAAATATTATTTTTATTATTCAATATTATTAATTGGAATAGTAATAATTTTTATTTTTAATTAATTATATGAAAATATAAAATTATTTTTTTATATTTTCAGTTTAATTAATAATATTGAATAATAAAAATAATATTTTTATTTTTATTAATTAATTATACTGTAGGAGGGGGAGGAAGGGGGGCGTGAGGCGAAATATCATCTATTAAAATTATATAAAATATACCAAGTAATACCCAGAAAAGATGGTGGAGTCACAATGGTCTCACTTAAGTACCACCTCCTTAGACAACATTTCCTAGACATGCACTTCATATAATCCCAATAGAATCAAACCACTGGTAAGTATCGTCTTTCCATAACACTACCACGGTACTAAGAATTTATGCCATGAAGGCATAGATAGACAGGAGTCACCACCAGGGTAATAACCGGGACATATTCAGTGTTTCTTTCGAGGGTTATAGATGGCAACTTACTCCATGCCGAGTTTCCACAACCGTCATTACCATAGCCTAATGTCTAGGTTCGGGATAGTGGGTATGTAAAGGGAAGGTGTTAGGCACCCCTTATGCCTGGTCTAACCTTGTTAATTCGAGTGCCAGTCCTCTACTAATGTTTCTAAAAGTCTTGTTTATCATTCCTTTATTAAACTTCATCCTAAAAAATGCAATTCTAATCCTACACACGCAAGTAATTCACAAAAAGGTTATTGTTTACCCATAATTTTCATGCACAAGTAATTTCTATCTATGGGGTTGCTAATTATTTAAATGATATTTACCATATGACTAAAATTAATTTATTATTGAGAATTTAATTTACAAACAAATTCAATTTTAAATAACCCCTACGTTTCTATTTAACCTAATTAACTATTTTTCACCAAGTTACCATAAGGATAATTGAACTAAGTTAATTATGTACATGTGTAATTTATTCTAATATCACATAAGGCCCAAACAATCACAACCTAATATGTAACACCCCTATTGGTATAGCCTGGTATATTTCACTATTCCAGTGACCGATTTTGGTCCGGACAATTAAGGGGATTAGAACTATACTTAAGACAACTAAATAAGCCATAAACACAAATAATTAGTAATTGTCAATTAGTTAAGTATAAATAAGAAAAACATAACATAAGAAGTTAAAAGAGCCGAGAGTCACAACGATGGGTGACCTTATCGGGAACGACTGCGAAGTCATTTTAAACTCAAATTTCGAACCGTAAAATGTGACACTGCGGTCCTTAGGACCATTATGAATACAGTGGAAAAGAGAAAATCACGAAAAGAATTAAGCTACCAAATAATTAGGTCGGGAGCGGAAGAAATCTCGAATTATTTGCAAACCGGGATGAACCGGTGAGGGGCAATTTGGTCAATTGACCCCGAGAGCTGACTCCTGACCTAACTGTCAAATAAAATCAGAGAAAAGAAAATTTCGGAATCGAGAATTAAATTAAAGAACTAATAGAAAAATAGAAAAAAAAAAGAAAATGAAAAATGAAAAAGTTAAAAAGGTGATGACATAATGCATGACATCATGCATGATGCCATAAAAATAATAATTAATATATTTAATTAATTATATTTATGGTCTTCCATAAGACTAAAGATATAAAAGAAAAAAGAAAAGAAAAAAAAATAGAAAACACTCATCTTCCATTCATTTACGTTTCTCTCTCTTCCAAGCTCTCATCTCCCTTTCTTTTTATTTTTCCACTATTAAAGCTTATATTTAAGCTTTTAAAACCATAAATTACACCATAAATTTCCTAGTTCCTCATGATAAAACTTGTCTTTGAGTCTTGAAAAGAAGAATGGAGCAAGAAAGAAAAGGAAAAATTGAAGAAATAAAGACTTGGAAATTCTACATAAAAGGTTAGTAATCAAATTTGATAATTTGAGTTTGATTCTTACATTTCTAACTTATTGAGCTTGTAAATAAACTTAAAATGGAAAGAAAATTTGTTGAGGGATTATATAGAATTTTGGACAGCTAGGGTTTGGTTGGACAAAGTATAAATTTGTTTGAGCTAAACATGTTAGGCAGCTTAATTGAGTTAAGGGAGCATGTTTATAAGTGTTTAATTAGCTAAATGCAACAAATGACATGAATTAGGGTTTTGAACATTAGGGTTTAGAGACCAAAAATATGAAGAAGTGCTAAATGATGTCTTTGACATAGTTTAGGGGAAGAAATGGTCATTTGTGACCTAATTAAGTGTGTTAGAAGTGTTTAAGTCAAAGCCAAATTCGGATTGGTTATGAAGCATGACCAAAAATCCACTTTGAGAGACCAAAAATGAAATTTTACAAGTCCAATTGATATGGGACCAATTGGGACTGAAAATAGGCATTAAATGATACAATTTTCATTTAGGAAGCATGCTCAAAAAGTGACTAAAACCTAGTAAACAAATTGACTAAAGTTGAAAAATCGCAGGCTGCCCTGCACAAACTGACCAAATGAACAGTATTTGTTCATTTGGTCATAACTCAAGCTAGACAAGTCAAAATGACTTGAAATTTTACCAGTGATTAGATGAGATATGTACCTAAAACTTTCATGAAGAAACCAACTCAAATTATGCCATTAATCCAATCAAATTACTGAGCAAAGTTGGAACACTGAATCTGCAGACTGCAGATTTACCACATGAACAATAAAGTTTCAATGGCTATAACTCTCTCTAGAAAACTCCGATTTAGGTGATTCTTGAACCGATGGAAACCTAAGACATAGTAGAACATTTTGTATGAAGAAAATTAGACCAAATTATGGACTTAACTTGATCAAATTGTTGAACGAAGTTGGATCAATAAATCTGTCAGAAATAAATTCTGCAGCATGAACAGTAACTGTATTTTGGCTATAACTTGAGCTACAAAACTCCAATTGGAGTGATTCAAAAAGGAGAATAAACTTAAGACAATAAGGAACATTTTCTATGAAGAAAGTTTTGCCAAATTCCAACAGTAAAAGGACCAATGAAACAATGCAACTTAGGACTCCAAAACTGAAAATTGACAATTTTGCCTAAAAGACCTAAGTTTTGAGACAATGACCAAAACCAACAAGTTTGGTGACCAAAATGTGGTATGTGGGTGAAGTTGGAATTCCCATACCTATTAAGCCTTAGAAAGTCAACAATTTGACTTGAATAGTGCAGTAAATAGTAACCCAAAACATAAAAATTTCAAGAACGTCGAGTTTAGCACGTTAGAGCTAGGTAAAAGTGAAGCTAAATTTATTTTGGATTTATGTTAAGTTCTAGTACCGAAACATTGTGAAATTGTGTGTTTCAGTTGGAAAGAATACCGGGAAAGAACCCGAGGAACCGAGTCAAGGCCAAGAGGCAACTCGCTTGAGGTTTGTGCACAACTAACTCTTTTGTTATTTTTCAATTCCAAATTGATTTGAAATAAATTTATTATATGATTTATGATTTTTGTTGTGTTGAGAATTTTAACTTATTGAATGAAATTGTATAATGTGAATATAAATTTTCTTATGCATTTAAGGATTTATTGCATTGTTTTGAGGATTGTAAATTTTAAGTTTGATGTGTTGCCAACCTTGAGCATGAATTTATGATGATTAAATATGTTGATGATTTGTAAACACTTTGTAAATAGAAATTGTTTTGAATATGATTTGAAAACCACAGTTGACATGACAAAATATATTTTGAATTCTCATTAGCTTGTCTAGCGAGATAACTCTTCCACTTGATGGGGTGAGTTTCTTTCTCTTTGGCTTGCCAGTTGGGGAATGATGTGAATGAGTACTCATATATACTAGCTAGTCTTTGTTTCTCCCTTTTAGCCTCGGTTATTGGGAGAATGTGAAATGTCGTGGTGTACAACACGACATCTATGTGAATTTTGGGTCATGGGTTCGACTGTGTTTATTGTTGGCAACGCCCTTTAAACTATGCATGATTTGATAAATTGTAATTGAAATAAACAATTTGTCAGTGATTCAAAAATTTTTGTATTGTTTCAGAATTTAAAAGAAATGTAAATAAATAGTTACTATTTGATCAAAATGTTATTCAAATGAATAATTTGCATGAATGAAAATGTTGATTTCTGAAGGTCATGGATTTTGAAGAATTTAGAAATTTAGAAATTCTATTTGTTATGAATTGTCAAGCATAATTTGTATTAAGTTTAAAATTATTAGTTTGTCCACCACTGAGTTCACCACTCAGCGATAGCTTTGCATACTGTCGTAGATATAGAGACTAGAGGAGCAGCAGATTGAGCTGCTGAGGACAGGAGAGCTACCTGCTAGAAGTTATCGAGTATAATTTATACCCTAACTGTAAATATTCATTTTGAGTATGTATTGCACGTAATTATATGGACATGTAAAATCGGTCTTGAGCAGCTTGTACAAAGTTTGTATAAAGTTGTAATAAATTTAGTTTAGATTTTCTTAATGTAAATTTCTAGTACGATGAATATAAATTGTTTTGTCTCTAATGAAATATGAGTAGAACTATTTTATTTAATTTGAATGAAATGTATTACTAGTATTTTGAGGATTATTGAATTTTGAACTTGAGAAATTGATTGAGTTTGATTGAGAATTTTGAAGAACTGGTTTCTCAAAATACAGACAGAACTCTGTCAATATTTTTATAAAATTTGCAAAAAACTAAAATGGACCAAAAATATTAACTAGTTTTTAATTTTAATTAAATATTTTAAATACCTATTAAAAAATGCTCACCACTTATCAAAAATAAGAAAATTGTTTTAAAATCCCTTGTGGGGTACTTAATGAGTTATCAGTAGATGAAGTTCGGTAATTCATTAGGTATGGAATCATGTTATGCCTTACAGAGGGGTAAGGTGTGACATAATAAATATTTCTAACATGCAAATTTATTTTACAATTATCAAGTATTAAATTAAATTTATTTTACATGCCAATATTAGTTTAATTTACAAACAAAATTAATTTTAATTTACAAAGTATTTATTTAAATTAATTACATGCAAAAGTCAGTTAAATTAAAAATAAAATTAATTTTAATTTACCAAATAAAAAGTTCTATTATTATTATAATTTCATGCCAATGGTTATTCGAGAAGTCTAGAGCTACTTACCTGTTGGTAAATGCAGTTGCTATTGGGGCAAGCTACCCTTAAAAAATGGTCTTCTCTTCTAGTATGGCAATGATATTCCTGGCTTACTCCGTTTAGCTCCATATAAGCTCCATGCAAATGCCCTCTTTGGTACTTACCTTAGGGCTACTTACCAATTTTGTTTGTAATAAAAAATAAAGAAACTAAAGAAAATAAAAGAAATAAAGAAAATATTAATAACAATTTACATTGGATTCTAACTCTAGTCTCCTAAAGGGTTAAGATTCCTAATTAGTTACAACTACTTAATGGTCTAAGTCTTCTAACATTATCCAAATACTTCATAACACTTCTTGAATTAAAAGAACACAGAAAAATAGATCAAATATCAATTAAAACCCAAGAAAATACAAAAATATGCATAAATATACAATTTTCAAATTCTGGCATATTAACGGTAGTAAGAAATCTGATTTTTTAAAAATAGTTATACATGCCTAAAAATTATAAAAAAAATTACAGAAGACAGCCTACATATCATACAATATCATAAAATTTATAAATCAAACAAAACCCTAGCCGAAAGGTCTACATAAATCGTAACTTTTCTAAGTGATAGAATCGTACTACTTTTTTGTAAAATTCATAACTCATTAACCACAACAGATATGAATGCAAAGCCAATTGGAAAAGATTCATAAGATTCTAAAGTTAATTTTAGACACTGAATTTACACAAAAATATTAATGAACAAGGGAGATATGGGCTTCAAAATTTGAATATCCTGCAAATCAGATTTTACAGAAACCCTAACTTCAAACAGTCATAACTTACAAAATATTAAAACTTTTTTAGTGATTCTTGAACCTAAAATTAATGGAATTTCGTGTAGAATATAAATATAATTTTTACAAATTTTTTACAAATTCAGTAAATAAAGAAAAATAATAAAAATATGAAAGACAGAAACTAAACATGTGCAGAGTTGTGTATCCCCTCAAATTAAATATGATTACATAATCTATATGAACATATAAAATAAATTGAAGACAAAGAGCATAGAATTAAAATATTGTGTGGCATAAATCTTGAAAAGAAAACAATAAAAATTGACATTCCAGAAATCTTATATGAAAATCTTCTTAAAAAAAAGAAAAAAATAAGAAAGAACTCAAAGAATCTTGAATATCTCTAAATTTCCTATGGCTCTGAATTTTCTCTTGCTCTTTCCTCCCATCTCTTTTTCTTCCCTTCTCTAGAAGGGTATTTATAGGGTTTTTGGAGAGAGGTGTGATAGGGTTTGGAGTTTTAGGGTGATAAAGTTTAGATGACTTAAACAACTATGATTGCAGAATTCGAATAAGACTGGGATATGGGTGAGGTGTTTTAACTAATAGGAAGACAAGAAAAAATGAAAGGCACCAATAGGAAGTGAGGAAGAGGTATGGTAGGGTTTGGAGTCCTAGTATGATAAAGTTCAGATAACTTAAATGACTAGGATTGATGAATTTGGATGAGACTGGAATATGGGTGAAGTGTTCTAAAGAGAGGGAAAGTTCCAAAGAGAGGGAAAGGGGTAACACCAATAGGGAGTGAGGAAGAGAGTGGGGCCAAGGAGGAGAGAGATATTTTGTTATTTTAATTTTTAAAAAATAATTAAATGAGTCCTATTTAAAATTCTTAACTAGGCTTTCTTAGGCCTATGGAGCCCAATTAAACTTAATTAGATCCATTTAAGAACCACCCATATTAAATTTAAACAAAATAAAATTTTATTAAAATTTAATTAAATTAATTTTCTCAAAACTTTATTATTATTTTTATTTTTTCAAGATCATGCCACGGAATTAATAATTCAGCTCCATGGCTCCAATTACATCTTACAGTCATATAATTTTTCATCATCGGGTTTTCCATGGCCTCAATACATATACTCATCACAAAATAAGGGTCTACATATACAATATAAAAATAATATTTTAATATTAAAAAAATAATTAAATAATTAAATAATTATATTTTTTTAATTGGACTAATTTGAATATAAATCAAAATTTATGGATTAAATTAGACTAAAAGTTAAAAATGAGATAAATTGAACCCCCAACAAATACAAGGAGCAATTTAAATCTTACTCCTTAAATTAATTGATTATTTGACTAAATTAAGCTGGCTTAAAAGAGGATTTTAAACATAAATCATCCTAGAAAATTTTGATTTATCTTTTTCCATCTTCAAATAAAGGAATTTTTTTTTTATTGTGGATTCCATTATCTATTATTTAACCTTATAAATTTATTTTAAATAAAACATCACTATTATTCAACTTAATTATTTTAAGTTTAACGTGTCGTTGAGGAAAATATTTCCATATTAATTAGAGTATATTAAAAGTAATTTAAAATTAAATTTATTATATTTAATAATAAAAATTTAAAAATAATTAAATAATATTTAAAATAGTGTTTTTCAAGATGCAGCTTTTTGCTCTTCCAATTCAATCTAGGAACCTTTAATCAATCGCTTATTTCATCTAATGAATTTATAATATACTTTATGAAAAAATTTACAATGTATAATATTATATTGTAAATAAATATATAGATATTCATTTGACGTCAAAATCGCATAAGTAATTATAAATTGTGAATATTATTTTTTTTTATATGTTATTAGTTAATAATACTTTTAGTATCAGAATTGCTCTTTGAAAAATTTATACTATTTATTGAAATATCTTTAAGAATGATAATAATAATTTTATTTGTTTTGTCTTGTTAAGAGAATAAAGATTTAATATTTTGTATTATGCACGAATAAAATAAAAGCTATGTGCAACCTTACATAGGAAGCAAATCACTTTTGTGTATATATATAAAAAATGAGATGTTTTGTGATTCATTGCAAGGGAACCATAAAATGAGAGTTAATGACATTGATTTCTGCTAAACTAAACCATTTTGACAAAGAAAAAGGACAAGAATAGTGGAGCAAATGGCAACTTGGAAATGAATGGCATGGTTGAATTTGTGGATGTGCATATCCCTTTTCCACTTTGAAATCTTGGTCCACCGTGGATTTAGTTGTCGACCCAATAATCAAACCAAAATGATTTGCACATCCATATCCAATCGAATAGACTAAAACCTATATATATATAAATCTATAAATATATTTAAATGAGAGGGTCCAAGAACCCTAAAAAGAACTTTACATATGGAAAAGTGAGGGTCCAAAGTTAACGGTAATGACCCGCGAAATATTAACAAAGTCAAAACCAATTCATCATCTGCGCACCCTTTGTTTTGTTAAAAAATACTGTTTTACAAAATATTTTAAATATTTTTTAATATTTAAAGTATTTATTAAATAAATAAATAAATAAATAATATTTTCTTAATAAAAAATTAAACTATATTTAAGAAAAATGATTTCTTTTCTTTAAAAAAAGAAAAATTATTTTTTAAATTTAATAATTTTATAATATAAAAATACTTATACATATATTATATATATATATAACATTAGTTTAACAACTAAAAAGCAATTTTTATATATAAGTGTTTTTTTCCCTCTAAACAAGCAAAGCTCACAAAACTAAAGTTTTATTAGGAGTTTAAAGTTTAATTATACCCATATATTTATTGAAGAAGTTTAATTTAATTTATTTTTAACTTTTTATCTAATTTAATTAAGAAATTTTAATTTAAGCTTTAATTTAATTAAAAAAATTAAGAAATTAATTTTTGTGATTAAATTAAAAAATTAAGAAATTTAATTTTAAAATTAAGAAATTAAATTTTTTTAATATTTTTATTTAAATTAAAAAATTTAACTAATAAATTTTAATTTTGAACTAAATTAAATTTAAATTAAAAATTTTAAATTAATTTAAATAAAAAAATTTTAAAATAAGTTAAATTAAATTTTTTCAGTAAATAAAAAAAAGACTAATTTCAACGTGTTGCCTTTTATTAGGCGATTTTACAGCACATTACTTGCTTTTGCGTGTGAGTGGGAAATTGGCAAAGTGTTCAACCACAAATCATTTCTTTCAACATGATAAGATGGAAAGCCAAAAAACTAGCTAAATTTCCATATGTTTGCTTATGGGAAGAGATAAGCCACATCTAGACAGCACATGCTTGAGAATCTTGACTATGTCACATCCCCAATTAAATGTGTTATTTCCTAAATCCAATTTCGATTGTGCATCTTCTTTCTGTCCTCACGTATGACAAATACATATATTTATTATTAAATTATATTTCAACGATGAATTATTTATTTTACACTTTAAAATATATATTTAATTATATTATTTAATAATATAACTCAATTTAATATAATAAAATAATAATAATATAATATAATAAATTATATTTAATGTAATAATATATAAAAATAAATATAAATATAATTATTTATTATTATTATTATTATTATTATTATTATTACTTTTCACTCACCACAATTACTATCATCATTATCCTCATTCTATCGTCATTATCGCCGTTATCGTGTTACCACCATTTCTATCACCACTTAGCCATGATCATTTTTACTACTACTTAGTCACTACTATCACCACTATCTTACCTTACCACCGCTACCTTATCTTACCATCACCACCACCACCACTACTTGTCACTACTATCACTTGATTATCAATTACTATAATTACTATCATTTATTATTAATACTATAAATAAATTAAATATCAAATTTAAAATTAAAATTATTATTATATTTATGAAACTAAATATAAAAATATAACATATTATTAATTTTGATTATATTACATAATTAATTTCTAATATTCTAAAATACCTAGAAATATATAAATTTTTGTACCTATTTCAGAAATTTTTTGTTGCTGCATTTGATTGTAGGCAAAAAATGTCATTTTAAATAAAAATCCTTTTCAATATTTTATTTTTAATAAAATTTCACTTTTATTTATATTTTCAAGTTAATTTCTATTACTACTAGCTTTATATTTGGCATAAAAACAAAAAAAAACTATGGGCTCCATTTAATTTTCTTGATTTGACTTTTCTTTTCTAATTTCGTTCACAAGATTTTATAGAAATGTTATGAAAATTTTGAGAAAAATTTATTTTAGGATTCAAATAGAAATTGTTAACTTATTTAAAATTTATATTATAATTTCAGAATTTTAATTAAAATTAATTTATTATTACAGATTTTTTTTTTCATAAAGATCTCTGTATATAATTTTTTAGTTTAAATCTCCATGCATATAAATGCGATCTCAAAAAAATTTTAAAGTAACATTATTTATTATTATTATTATTATTAACTTCTAAAAATGAGATATCCGTATGAATGTCTAATCCACCTAATAATTTTTGCCACAATATACGACGGCTAATAAAATAGCATCCTAGTATTCATCACTGGTGTCAGTATGAAGAATCATTTTTCCTGTGCTTGGAATTTATATATCTTTTATATATATGTGTGTTGAATACGCGGAAGCATGTGAATTACAAAGAAACAAACTAAATAATCACAATAATAAAATTTACGTGATTCACTCTTTTAATAAGGGGTTATGTCTACAGGTATATCATCTTTAACTATCAATAAAAAAATAATAATTACAAACTTATCCCAATTACACTAAAGAGTTTTGTCACACCCTATTCTTAGATAAGACATGACATGATCCCGTAATATAACCAATGAATCACCAAACTTCGCCTATTGATAGTCCATTAAATATATTACAAGGAATTTTGTACAATTTTAATTTCTTTCAAGGTGAAAAGAGAAGATAATTATCATTAAAGAACTTTTATTTGGGATTCATATCATAACAATAAATTTTAATCTTTTTGAAATTTCTAGAACTTTTATGAAAATTTTGACAGAGTTCCGTTTGTAAATGGAGAAAACAATTCTTCAAAACCTGAGAAAAACACTCCCGATATACATTTAAATCACAACTTCATTTAAACTCATCACAATCTATTCTCAATCAACACAATTTTAAGCAATTCATTATAAAAAAAAAATTTCACAAGAAGCTCAAAGATTTCATTAATAAGAAATAACTGGCTTACATTACAAATATTTACACTGATCAAAATAAAATTCTAAAAGTTTTATACAACTGCTCAAGTATAGTATGTACATACACACAGATACATATACATTAAAAGAAATATTTACAAGGATATAATCTATATATCTGGTAATGTTTTCAAAATAATGATTACTTTTCTTCACTAGCAGCCTACTCTACTGTTTTATCCATCTCTTTACCTGCGACAACAAATAAAAGCTATCGCTGAGCCAAAGACTCAGTGGTGCACAACTTTAAGGAAATAATAATTTACACAACCAATAAATCACAAATTTTTAAACTAAATCAATTGAATTATTAACACATAGAAAATCATGCTTTATTTCTAAAGCCAGAAAATTCCTTAAATAAATCAAATTTCATTCCACAAATCATAAAACAAAAATTTGAAAAGTCACACAGCTTGATCATGACACAAATATCCAATTTGTCCCAATAACCAAAGGCTAATGGAGAATGCAAAGGCTAGCTAGCACAAATATATGAGTACTCATTCAATTCGTCCTCAACTGGTACACACCTCAACACTTCAGCCAGAGAGGGAGTATAAATCTAATTCGTCCCACTAGGCAAGCTAGTGAGGAATTCAAACATATAGTCATGACACTGTGATTTCAAACCATTTCAATAAATTTTCAAGCATAAAAAATATTCATCAATTCACATTCTTATTTCATTTCAAATAATTTCCCAAAATTGGGCTAACAACACATAATTTTTGTCAATCAAAGTATTCAATATAAATAAGACCATAAATTAAATTCACAACACATTCAATTCAAATTCAATTTGTGTGACGCCCCTTACCTGTTTACAGTGTAGCCGAGCAAGGTGTGCCACATTCGATACCGGAGCACCCTATCTTGTCTTGTCATGTTCATTGTTAGTTTTAAATACTATTTAAACAGGTAATCCATGTGTGGGAATTTTTTTTTTAATTTCTGTGGAGACTCAGACAGAGCCTTCTTTGTCACACCCTACCCCACTGTAAGACATAACATGATCCTGTAGTATACCTAATGAATTACCAACTCCGTCTACTGATAACCCATTAAATACACCAAGGGATTTTAAAAACTTTTCTTACTTCTTTTATAGTGGTGAGCACTATTTACAGGTGTTAAAAACCTTTTTGAACTGAAGTGATAGAACTAACACATTTGAATTATTTGAAATTTCTGTAAAAATTTTGGCAGAGTGCCATCTGTATTTTGGATAAAACAGTTCTTCAGAAAACTTGTAAAAAGCACTTCAATATTTTTTCAAATCTCAACTTCAACATATTTCTCAACACAACATATTTATCAACTTAAATCCACAGTGATTTTTCAAAGACTGAGATAAAAGAAATATAATACAATTTTTACAAGTCAAAGTAACTCATAATTTATCAGATAACTTCAATGTACAATTTTAGTTTACAATCGCCAAAACTAAAAACAATATGTACATACAAAGTGGTCATACATTACAAGACAAAATGCAAAATATTGGTATACTCATTATACCCGATAAGCTCATTGAGGTACTAGCACTCTAGTCTCATACTCCTCGTCTGTCACTTCACCGCTGACAAAGAATAAAGCTATCACTGAGACAATGTCTCAGTAGTGCACAACATTAACCAAATACAACTTATATCACAATTCATAAATCATATAAATAGTGGAAACTTAAAACCATAGTAAATTTCAAGACAGTAATTGTCCACAAGAATTTAAACTCTATTTCTCAATATCACAATAAATTTCAATAAGTCAGATCATGGTTGAATTCAAAAGACAGTATATGTCAATAAGAGTTTAAATTCATTTCACAATCTCACAATACATATCAATAAATCATACACAGCTTAATCATGTACCAAAGTTCAATTCGTCCCAAAAGCCGATGGCTAATGAGGTATTCAATTGGCCCCAAAAGTCGATGACTAATGAGGAATAACATAGCTAGCTAGCAAAAATATGAGTACTCATCCAATTGGCCCCAATGTGCACACACCTCAACACTTCAGCCAGAGAGGGAATTTAATTCGTCCCACTAGACAAGCTAGCGAGGAATACAATCAATATACATGATAGCTATGGTTTCAAACCATTTCCAATACTTTTCAATCAATAAGTATCCATCAATATCATTCAAATAATTTCTCAGCTTTTCAAATCATTTACAATGCTTTTTAAGAAATAAATATCCATTCAAACACATTTCCACAATTTAAAACAATAATGTACAAATAGTCATAATTCATTTCAATTGAAAAATTCAAATGAAATAGTTGTTGTGCACAAGCCTCTGATAATCGTCTCTTGGTCTAGACTCGTTTCCTTCCCTTTTCCGAGTCTTTGCAATCGAGAAACACAATTTGAAGTATTTCAAGACTAAATTAAATTGTCTCTACCGATAATGTTCGATAAGTAATTCATCAAAGCTATTATTTGCTTAATCACCTAATATACTGACCCTCGATGCGTTCTAGGTAAATTAGGTTTTAGTATCATTAATATGTCAAATTCGATAGTCTTTAGGGTTGGTACACGTTACCAATTTCATTTCCATGTAAAGTGCATAATATTGCAACTTGTTGAATTTCTGTAAACTAGTTTGACCTAGCCTAAGACCTAGTTCCCTCGGTTTTGGGTTTCAGTCAAAACTACCAACTTGTAGATCTATGTTTTATGGAACGAGTGGCAAAAGTTTAGGTCATTCTGAGTTATGTAGAACAAGTTATGTTCATTTTACTATTGCTGGTCAAATGGCTTCAAATTATGTCATATTAGGTCAATTTTGGTCAACTTTGGTTCGGACAGTTTTTGGACCCGAACTTGTGGAAGCTTTTTGACTTGCTTATGGTCATTTCTTGGATTTGGTGTCTTAATAAGACTTGTAGGTATGGGTCTTAACTATTCATGGTTAAAATTTCAGGTCAATTGGACCTGTTTTGAGTGAGTTATGGCCTAAACACTAACTGCTGCCTAATTGGTCAATTTTCAGGTCTCAATTGTACTTAATCCGAATTGGTCATTTTTCATGCTACCTTGCAAGCAGAATTTTTGTATGCTTTCTCAATGAAAGTTGGCACATTTTGTGCCTAGTTTCACCTCCAATTGGTCTCATACCAATTGAGTTACACATTTAAAGTTATGGGCTAAAATGTAGGCTGTCCTTAATTACATTGCTTATACATGTATCGATTACACATTTACCTTGCTATAATTCCACCTCTCAACCCCATTCTGTTTTGGTACATTACCAAAACCATATAACACTTCAATTTAAAGTATCTTTGGGCATATTAAAAACATCCTTAACAACCCAAATAAATCTCTAATTCATAAAGTCTAAATACAACCACAAATACACATAAACACTACTCATTATTTCATACAATTTCACAACTAATTTATATACATATCCATTAATCCTCACTGTCATAATTCTGCCAATATCTTCATGAATTCATACATTCATCATGGAGTCTCAAGGCTGCCGAAATGCTCCACCTTGCCAAAGTTTCACATAATTTCCTCAACTTCAATTTCAAATGCACCATTACCATTACATATGGAAATAACTTACTAGGACATTAAATCACCCTACTCAACATGAATCCACATCAAATATATGTAAGAATACTTCATCAAATATAGAACTCCATGGCTATCCAAAATTGGACATATCAAGAACCCCTCAAACTTGAAAATTTTCTTCACAAATCAAACACCCATAACATGTATACAAAGTTTAACAAAGCAATATTCAAAAATACAAACTTACCTATGTTTGGTTCTTGTTAAACCTTCACTAAACTTCTTGATTTTGGTATCAAACTCTTCCTTATGATGTGGAGATAAAACTTAATGAAGCCACTTAGGTGTTTGGAAGTGAAATGAGGGGGTTAATGGAGCTTGAAGGCAAAACGGCAATGGAGTTTTCCAATCTTCTCAATTCGGCATGGATGAGAGGATTTGGAGAAGATGAAGTGCAGATTGTGTAATGGACTTACACCTGCCCCATTTATCTTTTAATTTATTCTTTAGTGGTCCATTTACAGAAATAAATCATATTATATGTTTAACTCCCATTTATTCCACATTAAACCCTTAATTTTTGTTATTTACTTTAGGTACCACCAATTTAATTTTTCATTATATTTTCCAAGTGTAATATTATTTATTTTTAATGGGCATTTAGGTCAAAAGACACTTCGGGATGTCAAATGACCATAATGCCCCTGTTCGGGTTACATTCCCGATTTTTCGGTAACACCGGGTTTTGTCTGTTTTTCGATTTCTCACTTTTCTTTGTACTAATTATTTAATTTTTCTTTGACATTTCTAATGATATTTCTACTTCAATTGATGTCTCTTTAAGTCCTAAAAATATTTTCCAGGGTTCCCCGCACTGTACCAATAACGGTCCACGCAGAACTTCCCTGGCAAGGTCACCCATCGCTATGGTTCTCGCCGCTTAACTTAGTTACATTTCTTTATTTTTATTTTTCCTTTGTTTTTCTTGTGTTTTCTTCTTGTATTTCATTATTTTATGTCTCCTCACTCATAACGAAGTGTAGTTCTAGGCATCCTAGTCAGCCCGCATAACAGCCACCTAATAAAGAGAACGCACTACCGAACTTAGGGGTGTAGCAATTCTCCCCCCCTTAAAATAAATTTCGTCTCGAAATTTTACCTGGCATTAGTCTCTGAATAGCTGTGGCTGCTGTCTCCTCATATCCTCTTCATGTTCCCAAGTAGCTTCTTGGCCTGAATGATGGTTCCACAAAGACTTTAACTGTGTATCTGCTTGTTCCTCACCGCTTCACCTCATAAGCCGTAATTTTTATGGGTTCTTCCTCATATGAGAGGTCCGATTTACCTCAATCTCTTCAATCGATAGTACATGAGATGGGTCGATCTGTACCTCCTTAACATGGTCACATGGAAGACACTGTCTAACCTTGCTAGCACTGTAGGTAATTCCAACCGATATGCCAAAGGACCCACTCTTTCCAGAACTTCATATGGTCCAATGAAACGAGGACTCAGTTTCCCCTTTCTACCAAATCTCATAATCCTCTTCCAAGGAGAAACTTTGAGGAATACCTTATCACCCACTGCATACTCAATATCTCTTCTTTTCAAATAAACATAGGACTTCTGACGGTCTGATGCAGCCTTGAGTCTATCTCTAATCAATCTGATCTTTCCTCCTGTCTGAACAATTTCTCGCCCAATCATCTTCCTTTCACCTACTTCATCCCAACATAAGGGAGTTCTGCACTTCGCCATACAATGCTTCATATGGAGGCATCCCAATGCTTGATTGGTAGCTGTTGTTATAAGCAAACTCAATCAAAGGCAAGTGTGTATCCCAACTACCTTCAAATTCAATCACACAAGCCTATAGCATATCCTCCAATATTTGAATAACCCTCTCAGACTGGCCATATGTCTGTGGGTGGAATGTGCTGAAGTTCAATCTAGTTCCTAGGGCTCTCAAGACTATCCTAATCTAGAAGTGAACCTAGGATCTCTCGATACAATTGATACTGCACTCCATGCAATTTTACAATCTCATATATGTACAATCCGCCAATCTTTTCGTGCTATAGTCCATCCGAATCGGCAAAAGTGAGCAGACTTGGTCAATCACAACTATAACCCATACCGCATCATGACTACTCGTGTCCTTGGAAGTCCCGTAACAAAATCCATAGTTTCCATTATGGTAATCCGATAAAGGATGTAACAAACCAAATTGAAACTTGATGTTCCGCCTTTACTTGTCGACAAGTTAGACATTTGGAAACAAATTCAGCTATATCTCTCTTCATACCCATCCACCGAATGCTCTTTCACCCTCTCAGACATTTTAGTTCCACCAGTGGTGCATAGCAAATGGAGACTCATGTGCTTCCTTCATAATGATCTATCTCAATTCAAAGATCATTAGGAACGCACATTCTGCCCTGATGTAGCAATAAACCATCATCTTTTATAGAAAATTTAGGTTTCTTACCCTGCTGAACTTCTTTTAGTAGCTTCTGATATTTTTCATCACTCTGAGCAGCTATTCTGATCTGATCAATCAACACTGGCTGTACATGCCATGCAACTACCGTCCCCTCATCATCAATCTCTAAACTGGCATGCTGTGCTTTCAATTCACATACCATGGACAAAGGAGAAACTCTGAGACTTGCCATAGTCTTGCAACTTAAGGCGTCAGCCACCACATTTGCTTTCCCCGGCCGATAGTCTATTAAGCAATCATAATCTTTGATGAGTTCTAACCATCTCCTCTGCCTCAAATTTAATTCATTCTGGGTGCCTAAGTACTTCAAGCTCTTGTGATCTGTGTAAATGTAGCATTTCTCCCCATACAAATAGTGTCTCCAGATCTTCAGAGCAAAAACAATAGCTGCTAGCTCCAGATCATGTGTTGGGTAGTTCCTCTCATGCGGTTTCAACTAGCGTGATGCATAAGCAATGACATTTCGATCTTGCATCAGTACATAGCCAAACCCATTGTGAGAAGCATCACTATAAACTGTGTATTCTTTACCCGGAGTAGGTAAAGTGAGGACTGGAGCTTCAGTCAAACACCTCTTCAACTCATCAAAACTTTGCTGGCATTTATCACCCATCAAATTTTACATTTTTCCAAAAAGCTTTGGTCAGTGGAGAAGATAACATAGAAAACCCCTTCACAAACCGACGGTAATATCCGGCTAAAATCAGGCGAATTTCGTGATGTTCTGGCGGCTTCCAATTAAGGATAGCTTCTACCTTGCTGGAATCTACCTTGATCCCTTCAGCTGACACAACATGTCCCAAAAAGGAGATTTCTTTCAGCCAAAATTCACATTTCGACAATTTGGCGTATAGCTGTTTCTCCCTTAAGGTCTGCAGTACAATCCGCAGATGTCTGTCATGCTCCTCTGCATTCCTTGAATATATCAAAATGTCATCAATAAACACCACCACAAATTGATCAAGATATGGTTTGAAGATAGTGTTCATCAGATCCATAAAAGCAGCTGGAGCATTTGTTAACTCGAATGGCATTACTAGAAACTCATAGTGGCCATACCGAGTTCTGAAAGTAGTTTTTGGAATACTCGCTCTTGCACCTTCAATCGATAATAACCATCGCAGATCAATTTTGGAGAATACTGCACCCTTCAATCGATCAAACAGATCATCAATGCGAGACAATGGATATTCGTTCTTTATTGTCACCTTATTCAACCGCCAGAGTCAATGCATAACCGGAGAGTACCATCCTTATTCTAAACAAACAACACACGTGCTCCCAAGGTGACACACTAGGTGGATGAAGCCCTTTTCAAGTAGTTCTTGCAATTATATCTTCAACTCCTTCAACTCACTGGTGCCATTCTCGTATGGCGTTATGGAGATTGGTTCCACACTAGGCATAACATTAATTTCAAATCGCACTTCTCTTCCGAGGTAATCCCGCAATTCATCAGGAAACACATCTGGAAAGTCATGTACTGTAGGGATGTCCTTCAATGCTGAACTCCCCACTTGGGTGTCTACCACATGTGCCAAGTAGGCTTCACACCCCTTTCTGATCATTTTTCTGGCTAGTGCAGCCGAAATGATGTTTGATGACAATAACTGCCTTTCCCCATGTATTACCACATCATCAGATCGAGGAAGGCCAAAAGTGACTGTCTTCAGCCTACAGTCAATCATGGCATGATGCCTAGCTAACCAATCCATGCCCAAGATGATATCATAATCTCTGAAGGGCATTTCAATGAGATCAGACAAAAAAGTGTGTCCTTGGATCACCAAAGGACAATCTCTATATATTCTATTAACCCTGACCTCCTGTCCTAACGGACTTGTTACTAGCACCTCAAAGTCCATTTTTGTACATGGAACAGCAATGCAATCAATGATGCTAGCACTCACATAAGAATGGGTAGAACCCGGATCAAATAACACAAACACATCTTGGTTAAAAGTTGAGAAGGTACTAGCTACAACATCAGATGTTTCGGCCTCTTCCCTCTGTCTCATTGCATACATTCCGATTGGAGCACCGCTTGCTCGATTGTTTCATCGTGCCTTGGCTCACCTGGGCTACCTCTACCCCTACCTCTACCTCTGCCGGGTGGTTGTGAACTTCTAGTGACAGTGGCTCGAATCGACCCTTCTGCAGAGTAGGAGGTGGTCCAACTCGCGACCACCGGTGTAGTCCTTGGCAAAGTGTCCTGTGCCTCCACAGTTATAACAGGCTCCAATAGCCTTGTAGCAAATCCCACCATGATTTCTTCCACATGTCTCACATTGGCGGGGAGGATAGGAACCTCTGATACTCTGTTGACCAGATAGGGGAGGCTTCATTCCGAATATCTTCCCTACTGCATTTCTTGCCACCTCTCGTGTCCCCATAGTTCTTCCTCTTTCCAAGAGGACTACCGAACTCGTCTCTGATTTTCCCTCTTTCTCTGCCTTCTCCGATTTCTTTTCTCAGAGTAGCTTTAGACTCAATTCTTTCTAACTCTAGAGCTTGAGAAATAAGTTCGAGAAGTTAGTGTGTTTGAAGCCGACTACTTGTAACTGACATCGGGCTTCAAGCCGCTTTCAAACCTCTTGCATCTCTCCTCGCTGGTAGAAAGTAAACTCACCGCATAATGGCTCAAAGGAAAATTCTCTTTCATACTCACCACCGATCTGTTCCTGTTTGACTTAGGAATTCTTGTAGCTTCGGACTACATAAGCATCGTGGACATATTTGTCTCAATTCCTTGAGAAAGTCATTCCATGTTAGCACCGCAGTTCTACTGCATGTGGGGAATGGTTTTCCACCATCATAAGCATCCTCAGAGCAAAGATACAGAGTATTCAAATCTGAGCTCCTCCATGCAATGCAATTTCTTGAATACCCTATCCATCCTCTCTAACCACTGCTCACCTCTAGAGGATCTATGTCCCCTTGAACTCAGAGCCCCATACTTCATCAATTTATCATATCGCCTAGTAGGAGATTGTGGTTGTACCATCGGTGTCTGTATTGGGACTTGAGTAGGCATATTACCACCATTTGTTGGAACATTGCGACCATCTGAGCGAATCGAGCAGAAATCATGCTGCAGGTCGTGCAAATTAACCACCGACATTATGTAGGCCTGGGCATCCTCTTGCACCTCACCTCAATAGATTGATCGATCAACGATCACCCTCTTCCATAGTCAATGCGAGGATTTTAGATCTCCTGAATAAATAACACAAGGAGATTTCCTCCCGTTAGTGCATATTTATAATGTAATGTACTGTATGTATCAAACAATGATATTGAGCAGTTGTACTATGAAGAAAGAATATTCAAATAACAGGTGAAAACAGAATTTAAAAACTTTGCTCTGATACCACTTAAATATGTCACACCCTACCCCACTGTAAGGCATAACATGATCCCGTAGTATACCTAATGAATTACCAACTCCGTCTACTGATAACCCATTAAATACACTACAAGGGATTTTAAAAACTTTTCTTACTTCTTTTTATAGTAGTGAGCACTATTTACAGGTGTTAAAAACCTTTTTGAACTGAAGTGATAGAACTAACACATTTGAATTATTTGGAATTTCTGTAAAAATTTTGGCAGAGTGCCATCGGTATTTTGGATAAAACAGTTCTTCAGAAAACCTGTAAAAAGCACTTCAATATTTTTCCAAATCTCAACTTCAACACATTTCTCAACACAACATATTTATCAACTCAAATCCACAGTGATTTTTCAAAGACTGAGATAAAAGAAATGTAATACAATTTTTACAAGTCAAAATAACTCATAATTTAATGTACAACTTCAATGTACAATTTTAGTTTATAACTGCTCAAAAACAAAAACAAAATCAACATACAGTGGTCATACATTACAGTACAAAATGCAAAATCTTGGTATACTCATTATACCTTGAAGCTCATTGGAGGTACTAGTAGCCTAGTCTGCCTTTGTCTGTCTCTCACTGCGACGGAATAAAGCTATCACGAGACAATGTCTCAAGTGGTGCACAACATTAACCAAATACAATTTAAATCACAATTCATAAATCATATAAATAATGGATACTTAAAACCATAGTAAATTTCAAAACAAGAATTGTCCACAAGAATTTAAACTCCATTTCTCAATATCACAATAAATTTCAATAAGTCGATCATGGTTGAATTCAAAAGATGATATGTCAATAAGAGTTTAATTCATTTCACAATCTCACAATACATATCAATAAATCACACACAATTAATCATGTACCAAAGTTCAATTCGTCCCAAAAGCCGATGGCTAATGAGGTATTCAATTCGTCCCAAAGTCGATGAGTCGATGACTAATGAGGAATAACATAGCTAGCTAGCAAAAATATGAGTACTCATCCACCTGGCCCTCAACAGGCACACACCTCAACACTTCAGCCAGAGGAATTTAATGTCCCACTAGATAAGCTAGCGAGGAATACAATCAATATACATGATAGTTGTGGTTTCAAACCATTTCCAATACTTTTCAATCAATAAGTATCCATCAATATCATTCAAATAATTTCTCACAGTTTTCAAATCATTTATAATGCTTTTGAAGAAATAAATATCCATTCAATCACATTACCACAATTTAAAACAATAATGTATAAATAGTCATAATTCATTTCAAAAAAATTCAAATGAAATAGTTGTTGTGTACAAACCTCTGATAACTGTCTCTTGGTCTGGACTCAGTGTTTCCTTCCCATTTCCTGAGTCTTTGTTAAATGATAAACACAATTTGAAGTGTTTCAGTACTAAATTAAATTGTCTATATCGATAATGTTCGATAAGTAATTAACTGAAAGCTATTATTTGCTTAATCACCTAATATACCGACCCTCTCGTGCTCTAGGTAAATTAGGTTTTAGTGTCATTAATATGTCACATTCGATAGTCTTTTAGGGTTGGTATATGTTACCAATTTCATTTCCTTGTTTAGTGCATTTTAATGCAACTTTTTGGATTCAGTTATACTAGTTTGACCTACCCGGAAGACCTAGTTCCTCGGTTTTGGTTTTGGTCAAAACTACAAACTTGTAGATCTATGTCTTATGGAACGCGGGGCAAAATTTCAGATCATTCTGAGTTATGTAGACCAAGTTATGGTCATTTTACTATTGCTGGTCAAATGGCATCAAATTAGGTCATTTTAGGTCAATTTTGGTCAACTTTGGTTCGGCCAGTTTTTGGACCCGAATTTGTGCAAGCTGTTTGACTTCCTTATGGTCATTTATGGGCTTTGGTGTCTTCATAGGACT
Organism: Hevea brasiliensis; assembly: GCF_030052815.1. Lineage (NCBI taxonomy): Eukaryota > Viridiplantae > Streptophyta > Magnoliopsida > Malpighiales > Euphorbiaceae > Hevea > Hevea brasiliensis. Next base: position 83,030,889 of record NC_079493.1, on the reverse strand, counting down.
TGTAGGTATGGGTCTTAACTATTCATGGTTAAAATTTCAGAACAATTGGACCTGTTTTGAGTGAGTTATGGCCTAAACACTAACTGCTGCCCAATTGGTCAATTTTCAGGTCTCAATTGTACTTAATCCGAATTGGTCATTTTTCATGCTACCTTGCAAGCAGAATTTTGGTATGCTTTCTCAATGAAAGTTGGCATATTTTGTGCCTAGTTTCACCTCCAATTGGTTTCATACCAATTGGAGTTACACATTTAAAGTTATGGGCTAAAATGTAGGCTGTCCTTAATTATATTGCTTATACATGTATCGATTACACATTTACCTTGCTACAATTCCACCTCTCAACCCCATTCTGTTTTGGTACATTACCAAAACCATATACCACTTCACTTTAAAGTCACTTTGGGCAGATTACAAACATCCTTAACACACCAAATAAAACTCTAATTCATAAAGTCTAAATACAACCACAAATATACATAAACACTACTCATTATTTCATACATTTTCCACAACTAATTTATATACATATCCATCAATCCTCAATGTCATAATTCTGCCAATATCTTCATGAATTCATACATTCATCATGGAGTCTCAAGGCTGCCGAAATGCTCCACCTTGCCAAAGTTTCACATAATTTCCTCAACTTCAATTTCAAATGCACCATTACCATTACATATGGAAATAACTTACTAGGACATTAAATCACCCTACTCAACATGAATCCACATCAAATATATGTAAGAATACTTCATCAAATATAGAACTCCATGGCTGTCCAAATTGGACATATCAAGAACTCCTCAGACTTGAAAATTTTCTTCACAAATCAAACACCTATAACATGTATACAAAGTTTAACAAAGCAATATTCAAAAATACAAACTTACCTATGTTTGGTTCTTGTTAAACCTTCACTAAACTTCTTGATTTTGGTATCAAACTCTTCCTTATGATGTGGAGATAAAACTTAATGAAGCCACTTAGGTGTTTGGAAGTGAAATGAGGGGGTTAATGGAGCTTCATGCAAACGGCAATGGAGTTTTCCAATCTTCTCAATTCGGCATGGATGAGAGGATTTGGAGAAGATGAAGTGCAGATTGTGTAATGGACTTACACCTGCCCCATTTAGCTTTTAATTTATTCTTTAGTGGTCCACTTACACAAATAAATCATATTATATGTTTAACTCCCATTTATTCCACATTAAACCCTTAATTTTTGTTATTTACTTTAGGTACCATCAATTTAATTTTTCATTATTTTTTTCAAGTGTAATATTATTTATTTTTAATGGAAATTTAGGTTAAAAGACACTTCGGGATGTCAAATGACCATAATGCCCCTATTCGGGTTACATTCCTGATTTTTCGATAACACCGGGTTTTGTCTGTTTTTCGATTTCTCACTTTTCTTTGTACTAATTATTTAATTTTTCTTTGATATTTCTAATGATATTTATACTTCAATTGATGTCTCTTTAAGTCCTATAAATATTTTCCGTGGTTCCCGATTGCCAGAACCAACGGTCCACGTCGTAACTTCCCGGTGCGGTCACCAATCGCTAGGGTTCTCGGCTCGCTTAACTTGGTTACATTTCTTTGTTTTTATTTTTCCTTTGTTTTTCTTGTGTTTTCTCTTCTTGTATTTCATTATTTTATGTCTCCTCACTCATAATGAAGTGTAGTTCTAGGCATCCTAGCTGTCCGGATAACACTGGTCACCGGAACAGTAGAACGCACTACCGAACTTAGGGGTGTTACATCCTTTGTTTTATTAACATCTGGTGGGTTTCACTATTTACCTATTAACATAATCATATTCCATTCATTTTCTTATACATCATGTCATTCACAAATTCTCATGTAATTCGAAGAAAAAGATATATTTCATTCATGTGGAAATCCTTATATAAAAATTTATAAATTTATTTACAGCACAAAATGAGTACACTCTATCTACTTATGTACAATGAACAAAATACAGAATCTAATTCCACGGGCCCTACCAAAATAAATACTGCTGAGGTGACTAGTAGACACTGGCAAATCTGATCAGCCTTTGTGTGAGCACTACTGCTGTTGGGACTGGTCTCCAATACCTACGCGATGGAAAATCAACGCCCCAAGCAAATTGCTTAGTGGTGCATAATTTAAAATAAAGGTAACTAGATAATTAAAAATAACAATTCTATGTAAGGGTTCAGATATCTAGGTTATTTATGTATTTACTGTACTTTGGGAGTAATTAGATTTAACAGGATCTTTTCTATTTATTTCTCTTATCTTCAGTCTTAATTAATTTATAACAGTGCCCAAGTAACCTATAACAGATTATAAATGCTAGATACATGGGGGTATACTGGTTAGACAACCATATATCTATCCTGTATACAACTATCATGTCACGCACAAGGCCAGTGGGTAGGTATTTAAACCAGAAATGAAATTAAGTACAATAACCAATGGCCAGGCATATAGCCTATAGAACAATCGTAATAGACATAGTTTGTCAGTTAATTATCATTCATGTAAGCAGTATTGCTATCTGTAGTCCCTAATTGGTATCCAAGCTATATACATAAGTCTAGGTATACTTTCGGGAATTTAAACATTATTACTTAATTTTTTTGGACTTCTTATTTCATGTCATGTATCATTATGTAGTGGGAAAGTAGGACCCACTTGCGCTTTCATGTAGTTTATGCATTAGGTAATTTATTAAGGTTAAGTCTCTACCATAAAATAAATAATTTCATGAACCTTCATTTAGGTTCAGTTTCAGTGGTCAATTTAACTATCAGTTTGATCAATTTGTGGCCACTGTTTGGCCACACTTCCTTCATGGAAGTGATTCCTCTACGTCTTGAATTTGTCTTCCCTTTTGAATCATGTCATTTGGAGTTTTAGAACTCAAGTTATGGTCAAATAACCACAACTGGTTCGTTTCCAAATTCTACTTCCATAACTAGACAGCTTTTGGACTTAGAATTTACCTAATTAATTGAACATGTTTCAGCCACTTTTAGGCCTCATGTTCTTCATAGAAATTGTTGCCCTATTGAAGGAACAGAAGCGTGAAAAACAGAAGTTTATACCATTGAATTCAAAAATTTTCACTTAGGATCACATGCATCATGCAAGATTTATTTTTATCTAATTGATTTCAATGATAAACAACATATTAAAACTCTTTTAATATGTTTTTGGATCTGTATTTGCCATTTAAGATTTTTAAATTAATTAGATTAATTTTAGAACCCTAGATTGAATCAAGAACGATTACACTAACCTCTTGATGCACTACAGCGTGTCTGTGCCTTTGAGATTCATCTTCAGGACACCAGATATGGTCCCTCTAGCTTGTCCATACCAAGAACACCTATGGCAGCCCTTGAACAGCTTCTAAAGCTTTTTCTATTAATTAGAAATTCAAGTTCTGCCTTCTAAGATATTATAGATGTAAACAGGACACTAGAAACAATTTCTAGTGTTCTTAATTCAAGAGATTGATGACTAATCTCTTTGAATTGATGAGATATGAAGAAGAAGAGAGGGAGAGCTTCAAAATGGGGTGATCAAGGATGTGTGGCTGCTGGTTGTGTTTTATTTTTCTCATAACAACACTTATATAGCTAGGTTAACACATTAAACCCTTGCCACATGTCACCCTATGATTAGCTCTAGGTTTAAGTGACCCAATCACATTATGCCAAGTGTCAAACCTATATTTAATCTTAATTTTAATCATCTTACATGATTAAAAGACATTTGGCAAGCTTATGTGTAATGCCATGTGTCACCATCTCATGGTGTCTGTCACACTGCGAAATGACCAAAATGCCCCTGTGCCTTAATTTTGAGTTCTAACCCAAAATAATTATTTCTCTTCTTCTAATTAATTTATATCAAATATAAATTAATTAATTAATCTCTATTAATTAATTTCTCATTAATTAAATTCATATTTAAACACTTTAAATATAAATTTAACTTATACTATACATCCAATAATCTAGATTTGGTTTCAAGTCATGCTAGGGACTTTGCAATCTAATTGCAAACCAAACCTATTTAATTAATCAATTAAACTCTTTAATTAATTAATTAAATCATATTTAATTAGGTGATAACTTGTGTATGTGTGTGACTTACTAGGCTCATCACTAATTAGCAATGAGATATGATATCAACTCTTAATACCACCAGAACTCTTTCTTACCATAAATGATTTCTCTAAATCATTTTATGCACCTCATAGACCATGGTTAACACCTAGCATAGCATGCCATGGACACCCAATTAGTAATAAGGTTTACCTTAACTGAACCTATAATCATATGTTACCATGCACTAGAATCTCTCTGTTACAAAATCCCAACTTAAGCTGGAGTCATGGTTTATGTCAAACTCCATTTGTTATGAATATTATGTTCTCTTTTAATTCCAGTTTTTGATTAAAAAGATTTTCTCATCAGAAACTCTTTTCTGAATAAATCTTTTTGTCCTGGCCAGGAACTTGAAACATCAAGAATAATTAAATGAACATAGGATTTTATCTCTATTTACTTAGAGGAACAGATTCCATCTTGATCAACACCTACCTCCATATATAACTAGTAGGAGCCAACACATGCCCATATACCCATACACAGTACAAGTATGAAAGGAGTATCAAACTCAAACTACCTATATACAAGATAACTGTGCTATCTCAGGTCTAAAGATTATATGCACTGATATGATTTATGACAAAACATTGACAAGAGTAAAATCCATGTGCTTGTCATAAGTGTCACTGGTTCGGCCTACTTATCATTTATAAGTGCCTATCATGTTTGTCATATGGCATGAGACTCACCATTCCATCTTATCTATATCTCATATAAATAACTTGGGAACAAACATGAATACAATCTTTCTGGATAAGTCATGTCCTTATTATGAAGTATCCTCAATTGTGAATCTATTTATGATACTTTGTACTAGAAACACTGTCACTCATATTCTTAACAACTTAAGAATAGAATTTCTAACAAAATATCAATGGACCTTTTCTATTACACATAAATATATTATGTAAATGGAAAAGTGGAAATGCCTTTTATTAATAAAAATATGTACAAGATACATACTAAATGATATGCTCTAAGGCATACAACTAACAATCTCCCACTAGCACTAGAGCTATTCATTACAATATATTAGACCCATCTTCTCAAGATGTCGATCTAGCTGAGTCTGTGACATAGGCTTATGAATGGATCAGCTGGATTTTTAGCTGATGCTATTTTCTGCATGGCTACGTCGCCTTGCCCAACTATTTCTCTGATAATGTGGTAGCGCCTTTCTATGTGTTTGGATTTTTGGTGAGACCTTAGTTCCTTAGCCTGTATGACTGCTCCATTATTGTCACAGTGTAGTGGAACTGTTGACTTAATGGAAGGAACTACTATAAGTTCTGTCACGAACTTCTTTATCCAAACAGCTTCCTTTGCAACATCTGATGCAGCAATATACTCAGCCTCGGTAGTGGAATCTGCAGTCATGCTCTATTTGGAACTCTTCCAACTAACTGCACCTCCATTACAAATGAACACATATCCAGAGGTAGACTTTCTATCATCGATATCTGATTGGAAATCAAAATCAGTATAACCATCCAATTGCAAGTCTCCACCTCCATAGATCAAGAATAAATCCTTAGCTGTTCTCAAGTACTTAAGGATATTCTTGACAGTTATCCAGTGTTCCGAACCTGGATCGGATTGATACCTGCTAGTCAAACTAACAACATATGCGATATCCGGCCTAGTACACAACATTGCATACATTAAACTTCCGATAGCCGAAGCATATGGAATCCTGGCCATCTTATCTCTTTCTTCAGATGTCTTTGGAGACATCTCTTTAGAAAGATGGATACCATGTCTCACTGGTAACAATCCTCTCTTGGAATCAAGCATGTTAAACCTCTTTAACACCTTTCCAAGTATAAACTTTGGGATAAACCAATTATTCTTTTCGCTCTATCTCTATAGATGTAAATCCCAAGAATATAGGTTGCCTCTCCTAAGTCTTTTATGGAGAATGTATTTGACAACCATATCTTTACAATTGTCAACATATCTGTGTCATTACCCATTAACAGTATGTCATCCACATATAAGATAAGGAAAGTGATAGCACCATCACTAACCTTCTTATATACACATGGCTCATCTTCATTTTTGATAAAACCAAAGGATTTAATGGCTTCATCAAAACGGATATTCCAACTCCTTAAAGCTTGCTTCAACCCATAAATGGATCGCTTTAGCTTGCATACCTTGAAACCATCTTGGGATTCAAAACTCCTAGGTTGTTCCATGAAAATGTTTTCTGCAATGTATCCATTGAGAAAAGCTGTTTTGACATCCATCTGCCAAATCTCATAATCATAGTATGCAGTTATTGCTAGTAGAATTCTAATTGATTTAAGCATGGCAACAGGCGAGAAAGTCTCCTCATAGTCGATTCCTTGCCTTTGGCGAAACCCTTTCGCTACAAGCCTTGCCTTATAAGTTTCTATCTTTCCATCAAAACCAATTTTCTTCTTGAAAGCCCATTTGTTCCCTATAGGTACAATACCTTCAGGTGGGTCAACAAGATCCCAAAATTGATTCTTATACATGGAATCAATTTCAGATTTCGTAGCATCAATCCATTTTGAAGAGTCTATATCTGATATAGCTTCTTTATAGGTAAGTGGATCATGGCCATGATCTACTTCTTCATGAGTAGACAACTCTTGTTCTTCTTCATGAAGGAAACCATATCTCACTGGTGGGTGAGATACCCTGGTTGTTCTACGAGGAATAGCTGTAGATGTTTCATCAACGGGTATAGGTTGACTAGATGGATCTATATCCATCTGATCTATTGATTGGTCAGAATTCTCTAATTCCAACTCTATTTGCCTTCCTTTGCCTCCTTTTTGGACAAATTGTTGTTCAAGAAATGTGGCATCTCTACTCACCACAACCTTTTGTGATATAGGCAAATAAAAATAATATCCAAAACTATCTTTTGGATATCCAACAAATCGACCATTTTCTGATCTGGTTTTCAATTTATCAGTGTTCAGCTTCTTGATATAAGTTGGACAACCCCAAATCTTAACATGCTTAAGACTTGGTTTTCTTCCATGCCATATCTCATAAGGTGTGGAAGAAACTGATTTTGATGGAATCCTATTCAGAATATGCAAAGCTGATTCTAATGCAAATCCCCAAAAGGAGATTGGCATATCAGTATATCACATCATACTATGTACCATATCCAATAGGGTATGATTTCTCCTTTCAAATACACCATTCAACTGTGGTGTTCCTGGAGGAGTCAATTGGAAACAATGCCATGCTCTCTTAAGTATTCATCAAATTCAGTACTCAAATTTTCTCCTCTACTATCTGATCGAAGAGCTTTAATACTCTTTCCTGTTTGATTTTCTACTTCAGATTTAAATTCTTTGAACTTTTCAAAGGATTCATGTTTGTATTTCATCAAATACAAATACCAAAACCTTGATTTATCATCAGTAAAGGTAATAAAGTAATGAAAATCGCCTTTAACCATTTCCTTAAATGGATCACATACATCACTATGTATTAGCTCCAAAATATTTTCAGCCCTTAGCCCTTGTCCAACAAAGGGTGATCTAGTCATTTTGCCCTGAAGGCAAGATTCACAAGTTGGAGTAGGCTCAGAGCCCAATGAGGATAAAATCCCCATTTTCTCCAATTTTTGCGATCCTATCTTCTACAACATAACCTAATCTTAAGTGCCAAATATATTTTGAATTTTGAGTCGATTTTCATCATGGCATTGCATTCTCTTAGATTGCTATACTCTGGACAGTGGAAACACTTTCCTGCTGGCAGTGGAAACACTTTCCTGCTAATAGTGGAAACACTTTCCTTTACCTTTGTCAACTTTGATCTTTGTTTTTCTGTTTGGCTATCTTCTTGGAAGGACCAGGAATCTGAGGTTTCTTTTTCTTGTTGCCCTTCTTCTTGTTGGACTTTCTAGTAAAAGAAGATGCAATCAAAGCTATCTCTTTTCCTTTATTGCCCGGCATATTCTTTTGGGCAATAACCAGCATGTTGAGTAAACCAGCTAAGGTGCATTCCTGTTGAGTCATATGGAAATTTGTCACAAAATTCCCAAAAGACTCAAGAAGAGACTAAAGGATCAAATCCATCTGTAGTTGGAAATCCATGTTGAAGTCAAGATGTTCACACTACTCAATCAGCCGAATCATCTTGTGGACATGATCTTCAACATTCTGTCCCTCAGACATCCTCATGCGGAACAGCTGCCTAGATATCTCATACCTAGCATTCCTACTGTGCTCACCATACAACTCTTGTAGGTGAAGGAGATCTCACTCGTACTCTGCATGTTCTCATGCTGCTTCTATAAACTCATTACTCATGAAAGCAAGCATGTAACACTTAGCTCTCATATCATGCTCCTTCCACTTGTCCAAAGTTTCATGTTCCTCTTGAGTGGCCTTTGGAGGTAAGGGACCAGGAACATTTGAGTTTAGAACATATCCTATATGTTCAAGGTTCAGAACAAGTTTCAAATTTCTTAGCCAATCAGAGAGATTAGGTCCTGTCAACCTATTGCGATCAAGTATGCTTGCAAGGATATTGGATGGTGGTGGTTGTTCTGTGCTCATTATTATCAGAAAATTAATTACAGAAAATAACCAGATTAATTAGTAAATGTATCAAGTAATTAACCAAAATGATTATGGTCTTTTAATCAAATTGGTCCTCCCACTAACTTAGCGAATCCTACACTTCCAAAGTAGGAAACGGAAATCCTAGTTGGATGGATTTCTAGTGGGTGATTGAATTCTTATAATTCTATTGATCATCCTCAGGTACATCCATTATTGGAATTACAATAAACTATAAGTGAGCAACTCCTTGCCCATCACATCTCATGTGAGGTTCAATCCTTTACCTAGCCCTTAATGCTCAAAATCTCAGGTACATCTATTATTGACTTATCTTGCATTAGTTAAGTTGATCCCATTAAGCCAGTAATTATGCAAATAATTTTAATGTCCTCAGGTACATCCAATATTGGCCACCAAACTATTTACATATTTACAACATCTCATGCTTAACAATTATTCTTAGCAAAATCTCTTAAATTAATTGCATCTTATGCAACTATTTAAAATTTCTTAAAATAATTGCCCCAATGGAGGGCCTATGTTATAATTACTTTAATTATAGCATTTCCAACTTAATCATTTGTTTGGAAGATTTTATAGTAATCTTAATTACTATTAAGGTCTCACTTTGCACATTATCCATTTAGCATGCATATATCATATAATTGCATACATTCCCATACATCTCATGCATTCATGGATAAGCAGTAAATATGGTATGATCATGGACTTTCTAAGGGATTCAATTCTGAGCCACCAAGAATTGAATCAGGGCATTCCTAGGTGCATTTCATTCATTCATTTTATAAGAGTTGCTGAAGGAGTACATAATCAACACTTGATCTTGAATTCCTCCCACTGGTCCCACCAATGCTCTTGACCTCCTTGAACTTCTTGGAATCCAATATTACATAGTAATCCTTGGCATACCAAGGTGAATTTACAAGAACTTAAATAAATGAAATTACAACAAAAAATTATTACAAACTTAATAATACATGCCCAAATAAATTAAAATAAATTAATTAATTTACAATCCCAAAGAAACATAAAAGAAATAAATCCAATCACATTGATCTTTTAGTCCATGATCATCCATCATGCATATCACTATTTAACAATTAAATAAAACATACATACTTAAATTAAATTGAATATCTCATATTCAACTTAAAAATCCAGATTTGATTATGATTCAAATAAATTTAAAAATTCAGATTTGAATCTCATTCAAATAAATTTAAAAATTCAGATTTGAATCACATTCAAACAACATTAAAAATTCAGATTTGAATCACATTCAAACATTTCTTAAAAAATCAGATTTGAATCACATTCAAACATTTTTTTAAAAAATCAGATCTGAATATTATTCAAACAACTTTAAAAAATCAGATTTAATTAATTAATTTACAATCCCAAAGAAACATAAAAGAAATAAATCTAATCACATTGGTCTTTTATAGTCCATGATCATCCATCATGCATATCACTATTTAACAATTAAATAAAACATACATACTTAAATTAAATTGAATATCTCATATTCAACTTAAAAATCCAGATTTGAATATGATTCAAATAAATTTAAAAATTCAGATTTGAATCTCATTCAAATAAATTTAAAAATTCAGATTTGAATTACATTCAAACAACATTAAAAATTCAAATCTGAATCACATTCAAACATTTCTTAAAAAATCAGATTTGAATCACATTCAAACATTTTAAAAAAAAATCAGATCTGAATATTATTCAAATAACTTTAAAAAATCAGATTTAAATATGATTCAAACAACTTTAAAAATTCAGATTTGAATCACATTCAAACAACTTTTAAAATTCAGATTTGAATCACATTCAAACAATTTTTAAAATTCTAATTTGAATCATAATTTAATTGTGTGATTAAGACTACTAATTAAACATTTTAATTAGTCAAAGAATAGGCCTTAGATCATACAACAATTACAGAATTAAAAGCCAAACCTTGAACCACCCATGGAAGCCAAACCATGCGCACCATTAATGGTGTTTTTCAAGCATGCCGCCACACCTCCATTGCAACCAGCAATGGATAAATCATCTCATGATCAAAACACACAATTAAATCATTTAATCAACAATCTAAATGGCAAATATAGTGGCTCTGATACCAATTGAAGGAACAGAAGAGTGAAAAACAGAAGTTTATATCATTGAATTCAAAAATTTTCACCTAGGGTCACATGCATCATGCAAGATTTACTTTTATCTATTTGATTTCAATGATAAAAAACATATTAAAACTCTTTTAATATATTTTTGGATTTGTATTTGCCATTTAAGATTTTTAAATTAATCAGATTAATTTTAGAACCCTAGATTAAATCAAGAACGATTACATTAACCTCTTGATGCACTGCAGCATGTCTGTGCCTTTGAGATTCGTCTTCAGGACACCAGATGTTGTCCCTCTAGCTTGTCCATACCAAGAACACCTATGGCAGCCCTTAAACAGCTTCTAAAGCTTTTTCTATTAATTAGAAATTTAAGTTCTTCCTTTTAAGAGATTAGAGATGTAAACAAGACACTAGAAACAATTGCTAGTGTTCTTAATTCAAGAGATTGATGACTAATCTCTTTGAATTGATGAGAGATGAAGAAGAAGAGAGGGAGAGCTTCAAAATGGCATGATCAAGGATGTGTGGCTGCTGGTTGTGTTTTATTTTTCTCATAACAACACTTATATAGCTAGGTTAACACATTAAACCCTTACCACATGTCACCCTTTGATTAGCTCTAGGTTTAAGTGACCCAATCACATTGTGCCAAGTGTCAAACCTATATTTAATCTTAATTTTAATCATCTTACATGATTAAAAGACATTTGGCAAGCTTATGTGTAATGCCATGTGTCACCATCTCATGGTGTCGCATGTCACACTGCGAAATGACCAAAATGCCCCTGTGCCTTAATTTTGAGTTCTAACCCAAAATAATTATTTCTCTTCTTCTAATTAATTTATATCAAATATAAATTAATTAATTAATATCTATTAATTAATTTCTCATTAATTAAATTCATATTTAAACACTTTAAATATAAATTTAACTTATACTATACATCCAATAATCTAGATTTGGTTTCAAGTCATGCTAGGGACTTTGCAATCTAATTGCAAATCAAACCTATTTAATTAATCAATTAAACTCTTTAATTAATTAATTAAATCATATTTAATTAGGTGATAACTTGTGTATGTGTGTGACTTACTAGGCTCATCACTAATTGGCAATAAGATATGATATCAACTCTTAATACCATCAGAACTCTTTCTTACCATAAATGATTTCTCTAAATCATTTTATACACCTCATAGATGGTTAACATCTATCATAGCATGCCATGGACACCCAATTAGTAATAAGGTTTACCTTAAATGAACCTATAATCATATGTTACCATTTAACTTATTTCTAAATAAATAATCCAACAATTGAATTCCTATATGTTTAATTTACCCAATAAAACTTATAAGGTTTGAGTCATTTGCAATTAGTATATTTGTGGTTACTATTCACTTTACTATTCATTTAAAATGTTGACTTTTTCATAATTAATAGGTATACAATTTTTAAACACATGGTTCTATCACATTTTGAGTTTCAATTTTGTTAGCATTGATTGCCAAATACAATTTAAGGCTTATTAAGAGAAATTTCAAAATTTTAGTTTTGGTCTCTTATGTTTATTGTTCTATTGGACCAATCTACAGTGAAAATTTGGCTAAACTTTCTTCATAAAAGTTGTTCCTTAATGTGTCTAGTTTAATTTTCTTTTTGAATCACTCCATTTGGAGTTTTGTAGCTCAAGTTATGACATTTTTACCATAACTGGCCAGATTAGTCATTTTCAGATTTTCTAGGCAAATTTTGATTCTGGCAGTTTTGGTGACCTAATTTTTGTTAGTAATTTGACTAGGTTATAGTTTAAATTTGGATTTGTATTCCCCATGAAAGTTGTTCTACTATGTCTAAGCTTTCCAATGGTTTAAAAATTAGGTCATTTGGACCTCTCTACACAAAGTTATGACCATTTGAACATGTACTGTTTATTTGGTTAATTTTGCTCAGTAACAGGGTACTAATTCCGGATTCAAGCAGACTTCAAGTCTACTTGGGGTCAGTTTTTGGGCAAGGTTTCTTTATGAAAAATGTTGCATTATGACCCTATTTTCATCTCCAATTAGCCTTATACCAATTGGAGCAACGTAATTCAACTTATAGCCTATTAAGTGGTTAAAGGTCAAGCTGTCCAGAACTTGGCTATTCCTCATTCACAACCATTTCAATTCCATTCATTCAATTATAATTATAAACATACTAATTGACCAATTTAAGCATCTACAATACCAATTGGTCATTAATTCTCAAAATCCCCAATTTCCAACCAAAACCCTAATTTCATAAACGTAATTTCATGCACATATGCAAAATCATATAATTTCATTACACTAAATCTTCATACAACATCACATGTGCAAGCTTTCTTCATCAATTCCATCAAATCACCACAAACTCTAATACACCCTAGGCTGGCCGAATTTTCAATTCTTCCATACATGGTGTTTTCTTCTATTCCTTAACTCAATTCTTCAAAATTAAGCTTAATTTCAAGAGAGGAAGTAAAAGAAAGCTAAGTGGTTAACTTAGCTTTATTGAAGTCCTTCCACTCTTTCAAACCTTCAAGTTTTTCTTTACTTTCTTGCTTCAATCTTCTAATCAAAACCCAAAAGGAAGGTTTAATGAAGAGAGATAGGAAATTTATGGCTAATTTTAATGATTATACAAGCTCAAGATTGGCTTTAATGGTGGAAATGGAAGATGAACGAGAGAGAAGAGAGAGAGTGGGTATTTGGCCAAGAAGAAGATGAGACTTGATTTTTCCTTTCTTTTTTTTTTTAATTGGTCACTTTATGTAGTTACTCATCCCTTAATTTCAAAATTTAAAAATTATAATTTATTATTGTGTCATGTATACATCATCATGATGTCATAATTCCTTTAAATTACAATTCCTTTTCTTTTATTTTTCCTTTCTTCCCTACACCTCTTATATTTTTAATTATTTTTCATAATTTTAATTTTCTACATTTTAATGGACATTTAGGCCAAGAGTCATCTCTAAGGGTGAATTGACCATTTTGCCCTTTAACTGTCTGATCAATTTTTCTAACAGCACTAGATTGCTTCCTAAACTCTGATTCAATTATTTGAGCTGGTTCTCTATTCTTTTCTGTGGTTTTCATTTTACCATTAACTTTGCAATTATCCCTAGGCCTGGGGTGTCACAAGGTCCCACACAAATTTAGGATAGCAACTGAGCTTGCAGTCACTTCCCATTTCGGTCACCCATCGCCGGGACCTCGGCTCATTTAATTGATTATGCTTGTTTTCTTATTTCCTTTTCACCCTTATATGATTTCTATTAATTTTTTTTTATTTATAACTTTTTTTGATGATTTAAACATGGTTCTAAAAATCCTAACTGTCTAGACAGGCACTAGTCACTGGAATAGTAGAATGTATAGACTACTTAATATAGGGGTGTTACAAGTTTCCTCACTACATAAATGTTCATAGTAAATATTTTACTTAGTCGCTTTTATTTTTCTCTAGACATAACTCAATATATTTACTATTTAAACTATTTTATACACAATAAATGGTGTCTTTAACTATATGGATAAGAGTTTTCTCGTTAATGGACAAAAATTCATTCCTCTTAAATTCTATAAACTTTTTCCATGTTAGGCTAAAGCATCTTTACTTTTGTGGGATTACAATGGACAATAGCCTCTTCTTTTTAGATTATGCCTTTTGACCTTAGGCCAAAGCCTTTCTCCATCCATGGGATTGCAATAGTAGTGTCACTCTCCTCAATGGGTAAAAGCTTATTCTTCTTTAAGCAAAAGCTCCTCTCCTTGGGCTGAAAGCCACTCTTATAGATGGGCAAAACCCCTTTTTACAATGGGTAAAAACCAAATAATCTCTCCATAATATTCCTATCTATAGTGTTAGTCCCTTTTGACCTAATTTAAATAGGAATTCTACTCAATTTAGGAATAACACTAAATAGGAGTCCTACTCCATATAGAAAATATTTCTCCATCCTATTGAGAAATATTTTTCACTTAAATTAGGAAAATATGTCCTTCCAATCCACCATGATTTTGAGTCACAAATCTAACCATCTCCACCTCGACTCAAAATTCATCAACCATTATATACCTTGAAATTCTTGAGCTTGAATCACATCTTTAATTTTTTAATCTTCCTCTTGGGCGTAACTTGCTTCTTTCTTCCAAATCTTCGTGCTATCAACCTTCTTGATTTTACATTAAGAGCTCTATCTTAATTTTAACTCTCCACTATCTTGAGCTTGCATCACTATTGTTTCATGTGCAACTTTCTATATGTCGTAGTAACTCTACCTTCGACCAAAGTCATCATGATCATCCCATGCTTTGATACCAAATTATTGTACACCGCAGAAGCATGTAAACTACAAAGAAATAAACTAAACAACTATAGCAACAAAATTTATATGGGCACCCTCTCAACGTAAGGCTACATTCACAGGCATGTCATCTTCCACTATCAGTAAATAATGAATAATTACAAACTCAAAGCTAACTAGCCATCAACCCAATTACACCCAAGATATGTCTCACTGTATAACTGCTCATAGTAAATATATTAGTCTGTCCCTCTCATTATTTTCTAGGCATAACCCAATATATTTATTACTTTAACTTCTTTATACACCATAAAGGGTGACTTTAACTACATGGGCAAGAGCCCTCTCATCAATGGATAAGAATTCATTCCTCTTGAGTTTTATACCTTTTCTCTATCTTAAGATGAGGCCTTTTTCCCTCATGGGACTATAATGGACAATAGTCTCTTCTTCTTGGACTATGTCCTTCCTTCACTATAGGACGAAACCTCTTTCCCTTCATGGGATTATAACGGATAATAGTCTCTTTCTCTTGGACTGTGCTTTTTCTTCACCTTAGGCCAAAGTCTCTCTCCCTTCATGGGACTATAATAGGTAAGTGCTACTCTCCTTAATGTGCAAAGCCTCTTCTTCCTTAGGCTTATAACTCTGTCCTTGAGCTAAAAGCCACTCCTCATCAATAGGCTAAGCTCCTCTCTACAATGGGTAAAAGTCAAATAATCTCTCCATAATACTCTTATTTATAGTGTCAGTCCCCTCTTTCCTAGTTATTTTAATTAGGAATCCCATTCAATTTAGGAATAACACTAAAATAGGAGTTCTAATCTATATAAAAAATTCCTTTATCCAATTAAGGAATATTTCTCCCCCCTCAAATTAGAAAAAGATGTCTTTCAAATTCACTAAAATTTTGAGTCACAAATCTAACAATATATATATATATATATTAAAAATACCAAAATTCAAAATTAATGTGATTAAATTAACATTAAATTAAAATAAATTAGATTCTATTTTAATATAGACTTCTCTTTCATTTCTAATATTTATGAATTACTCCTTATAAAAGTTATGGTATTATCTTCAAAGCAATGATTTTCCTATTTTGGAGAATGTGCATGGATTTTATAAACTTAAACAAATCATATCCAAAGGACCATTACCCCCTACCGACTATTGATAGATTGTTAGATGTAACGGCTAGACATGCAGTATGCTAAATGGTGGATGCCATTTCTAGGTGCCACCAAATCTTGATTAACCTAAAAGATGCTGAAAAGACAACATTCATAATTAATTTAGGGGTGCATTGCTATCTAGTCATGCGATTCAAATTTAAGAATGCTGGAGCATTAATGGATACATAACCTCCCAAAAGTATTAAAGATATACAATGACTCAATGGAAGGATCACTACAGTAGAAAGATTCATTCACATTCAGCTAGGAAATGCCATCTTTTCTATAGGGCAGCCAAGAATCAGTTCAAATGGGGTGACGATTTTTAGGTAACATTTGATGAACTTAAAGCTTTCCTTATTAAATAAGCTTTCTTAGATGCGTTAAAAGTGGGTGAGGTTTTTATTTTTATTTTTTTTATCTTGCATTAACAAATAAGATTGTAAGCTTAGTTTTTATTTGGGAAGAGGAAGGCAAACAATGACCAATTATATGAGCCAAGTGATAAAAGGAGCAGAAATAAATTACCCTATATTGGAGAACCTTGCTTTTGCAGTTCTATCTGTTGTAATGAAACTAAAACTATACTTTAAGGCTCATAAGAAAAAGGTGCAAAAAAATTATCCACTCATGAAAATCCTTCATTATTTAGAAACTTCAGGAAGATTACTAGCCTAATCATTCTATTTGGGGAACAAGACATTCATTAAGTCCCAAGAATGGCGTTAAAGACTCAAGCCTTAGCCGACTTTGTGGCAAAATTAACTCCAATAGAAGAACTTGAACAACAATCAAAGGAACATTAGGATGTTAGGGTAGATGGAACTTTCAGATTAGATGGCACAAGTATTAGAATTATGCTAAAAGGACCATATTGGGTTAAATTGAAATATGTAGCAAAATTGAACTTTTGAGCTACAAACAACACAACCAAATATGAAGCTTCATGTCATGACTCAATTTATGGGCCGGCATAAAACTCTCAAGGCCCTTAGTAAGTTTTACTATTCCCCAAATCCATAATCAGGGCCAAAATCTGATGCCCAACTCAGATAACCATCCCGATAACTATCAGATACTAAAGTTAGGGGAGCCTAGCTCAACCCTAATACCACCATTTGCAAACAATTTAAATACTATGAAAAATTTTCATTTATTAAAAACACCAAAACTTAAATTTACATAGCGCATGATAAGATTATTACTACTGCTAATACATGCGAAGTTCTAGATTACAAATTTAGAAAATAATAATACAAATAAATAACTGCTAATAAACCTGCAAGAAAGGAAGCAGGTTATTCTGAAAAGAACTCCTCCTGTAGCCTGGAAAAATAAGGTGAACAGGAGAGAGCATTCAACTCATAGAGTAAGATATTGATTTTAAATATAATTTCTATAACTATCTAAAGCTAATGCATCCCTAAGGATGAAATGCAACATATACCATCACATGCAACCAAGTTCAAACATTATTCGCATAGAGAATAATTTGGAGCACTCACACACCTGTGTGCCACATCAATTATATATGTATATGGGAGTTGATCCCCTACACAGCTCTTTTAATTCCAACCTCTACCAGGGAGATCAACTCGAGCTGAACTTTCTCTTAATAATCCAAATGCGGGGGTCAGCGAGATCAACTCAAAGCTGTACTCACCTCTACTTCCACAAAAAGGACCGAGCCCCAAGCGAGAATAGCTCGAACCAATTTGCCCATCCTACCCATATCCATTACACCATACCACACGCAAGCCAACACACGCACACAACTCCAAGTTACTCTAAGGCGACATCCACATCCATTTTTGCAAATAAGAAAATGTAGCATAAAGCATGCCTAGTATTTAGCTGCATAGATATATTTATATGTAATGCATGAGCATACCTTGAATATATAATAATATTGAAATTATAAATAAAATTAATATATACTCACAAATTAACCAAAGGTCACTGCGGTGGTTGGGTGGAAGAGAAAGGTTGACCCAGCTCACCTAAACATTATATCAAAAATTTTATTAATATTTATTTAAAATAAAACTTTAAAAAGTCAAATGACAGCCTAAGTTTTACCGAAAATTTGACAGAGTTTTTCCTATATCTAGGGTCTACCCAACCTGCAAAGTAGTTCAAATAACACTTCTAATATCACAAACCTCAAGCCCACATATTAGCAATATTACATGGCCCTTCCTAGGCCCTCCAAACTAGACTAAACTCACACAATCTGACAATTTAATTATAAGGCTTAAAATTAATATTTTTCAAAAACCATCCAAACTAGCTTTAAAAATTCTATAAACTCGCCCTACAGTCCTTAACAATATTATGAGGCTGTTGCAAAAAAAATTACAATTTTTTGATCACCCATGAATATTTTATGAATTTTATTATAAACCCGGTATTAAACAAAAATTGAGCAACTTGGAGTTCGAGTTTACCTATGCCAAATCTGACACTTGGAATGCGTCCCAAACATCTGAAAATGCTAAGATTGATTATAATATTGGCCAAGTTTTGGGATGGGCCGCCGGACAACCGGATCGGGTCAACAACTCTGTCTCGGTGCTAGTGGGTTATCATCGATCCGATCATATCTAAATTAAGCCCAAAAATTATTAATAATTATTATAAAATTATTTTTAATTTTTGTAAATCGAAAAAGTCTAAAAATCTCACCAGTGATTTGGATCGTCCAATGATCGCATTTTTCAAATATTGTCCGATCGGACTGGGGCTTGTCCCATCTTGAAGGTTTCATCACTTCGAGTTCATCGGTGGTCTTGGATCGCCGATCCGACAGTTGGATCAGTAATTCGATGCAAAATTCTGAATTTCTCTCTCCTCGCCGGTGCCAAAAACGATCATTAAATCTGGTGAGACTGGTCTCATCTGAAAGAGCTCTCTACTAGGAGTCCATAGTCACTGAAATCACTCAGATCAGATGTTCGGATCCCGATATGAGTATTCAAAGTTAGAGACCCGTTTTCCTCTCTCTTTCTCTCTCGTTGCATGGGTTGCCAGATTTCTCACCACCGGCTGCCGTTTTCCAGCCTTTTAGGGTCACTTGGGGTGGTGGCCGACCATTTGGGGTGGTTGCCGGCCATGGGTTACCGGTAAAGTGAGAGAGAGAAGAGAGAGAAAAGGTGGTGGGGGGTGGGGGGGAGTTCTCGTTTTTCCTTTTGATTTTTTTTTACTAAATGTTGCAGGTGACAGTCTAATGTCACGTCATATCACACTTTTCCTTTTTTTTTTTTTCACCTTTTAATGAAAATTACATTTAGATCCTTCAGCTTTCAAAATCTTCCAACTAAGTCTAAAATAATCTTCAACCAAGTCCAAATCTAATTTACCACATTTAAAAATTAAATTTTAACTAAAACCTTAATAATAATAATAATAATATATTATGAAGTTGTAGATTAATTAAAATAATATTAAAGTAATATTATATTACTATTAAAATCTGTAAATCTTATATTTTAAAAATTCAGGTTATTACACTTTATTAATGGCACATCAAATCATTAAGGAGTTAAAGGCTCTTTATGTTAATATTAATTTTTTTTTTTGTGATTTATAACTTGTTGTTAATTAATGTTAGGGCAATTTTCAAGTAGAAACCCAAATCTTAGAAACTAAGAGATTCAAATTTGGAAATATATTGATGAAACAAGAACAAACACTAGAGGAGTGAACGTTATCCAAATTTCGAAGAAGGACAACTATGCGGCAAACTCTTTGGCAAAAAGGGTAGCAGGCAAACAACACTGGAGTTGGCCCATGCTATTTGAAGTGACTCAGCTTTGACCGTAAATGTGGAGGAGGTGATGCCAATTGACAATTGGTGGAATATGGATGAGTTTAATCTTTTATTCTCTTGACCAAAGCATGTTACCGAATGATCCATTAGAGATGAAGAAAGTAATTCAAATTTTGCAAAATATAGTAACATCCACTATTAGCTTTATATAAGATCTTTCCTACAATCATGGCTTAAATGCATTTCCCAGAAGGATGGATTAGTCTTGATGACGGAGATTCATGAGGGATTGTGTGGGAGTCATGAAGAAATGCGCACCATTGCAAAAAAAAGCATTCAGCCAAGGTTACTTCTAGCTAAGTGCAGTAAAGGACGCTTAGGAACTCGTTTATAAGTGTTAGAAGTGCCAGAAACACAATTTTATGCTTCACTTCCTATGGAAAAGCAAGCTTCAATTGGAAGTTCGGGGCCACGTTATCAATGGAGAGTCAACATAATGGGACCCTTCCTAAAGGTTTTCAGATAACGAAGTTATATTATCATTGTTGTTGATTATTTCACTAAGTAGGTTAAAGCAAAGCAACCGTTATCAGCTCAGAGTGAGCCATCTCATTTTGCAAGAACATCTTCAGTTGGTTCGGGATTCCAAAGGTCCTTACTAGTGACAACATAACCCAAATCCCTAGTAGGAGTTTCAAAGAACTTTGTAAGGATTGGTAGCTTAACCTTCAATTCAGATCCATGTATCATCCCTAAATCAATAGAATGACTGAAGTCATTAATTAAACAATGCTATAAGGATTGAAAAAACGGCTTGATACAATAAAAGGAAATAGCTGAACCAATTGCCACATGTCCTATGGCCCTATGGGTGTACCAACCGACACCGATAGTGGCTACAGAAAAAACTCCTTTTTCTCTCACTTATGGGGAAGAAGCTATGATCCCAGTAGAGAACAATGTACATAGTGTCCGAATAAAGAATCCAGAGGCATCAACATAAGAGGAAGACCTACGTTTTAATTTAGACCAAGTGAAAACTCCAACAGACTAGGTTTTCATCACGATGGCTATGTATAGGCAGAAAATGGCTTGAGTATTCAATGCAAAAGTCTGAGCACTTTCTATTAGGGACTTGATCATGAAGAGGATTGATGTTGCTAGAGGAGTAGCTAGAGTTGGGAAGCTAAGCAGTAAGTGGGAAGGACCATATGTGGTTTCCAAGGTTATTCGCTAAAAAGCATATAAAATAACTAAAATAATTGAAGAGTTCTTTCCCATTCATGGAACTCTTGTAAACTTCGAAAGTTTTCTCAATAAGAATGATGAGGAATATTCAATGCAACTGTTTCAAGTTATTTT
This sequence comes from Hevea brasiliensis, assembly GCF_030052815.1. Taxonomy (NCBI): domain Eukaryota; kingdom Viridiplantae; phylum Streptophyta; class Magnoliopsida; order Malpighiales; family Euphorbiaceae; genus Hevea; species Hevea brasiliensis. The sequence goes on along the minus strand of NC_079493.1, from coordinate 83,009,345 downwards.
AAGGCCATTTTTCGCCATAGATTATTAAAGGTGATAGTACACCATGTCGATATATAAAGGTGATAGTATGCTATAATTTCTTTAAGGCGATAAAGCATTATGCCAAGTGATAGTTCACCAAACTAAGTCATTTATTTAAGCCAATAGTCTACCGAGACTCGCTTATGATTAAAATTTCAAATTTGTTAAAGTTATGGGACTCATCAGCAAGAGTTCTTTAAACAAGATAGTTACTCACCTTAATCAATTTATTTGCCTTTCAATCAAAGATTTTAAGAAACATGTTCAGTCATGAGCTTGAATGATTAAGATTGAAATTAAAGTTGAGTTCGATTGATTGGGACATAAGGCAATTAAATTATAATAATGACTTGTGCTTTTTAGTTAAGCTCTTCATATGATTTGGGAAAATGGAAGAAGAATGAAAAAGGTAATTCATTTCAAACAAAAAAGTACAAAGAAAAAAAAAGTCATTACATTAGAATTTTTTAGGGCTCGGGGTCATTCTCCCTCGGACCTTCATTAGCTTCAACATCATCCTCTTCCCCTTGAAAAATGGTATTAACCCATTTGAAGTTTAAATTCAAATGCAGCCAATTAAGTCATTTGTAAATAGTTTCTTGCAAGTCCAGATAAGCCTTAGCTACATGCCCATCCATTTCTTATTCCAAGGTAGAGACCCTAGCTTGTAGTTCGATGACATGAGCCTCAAGGGGGGCCTTTTCATTTCCCTCTTTTGGAACTTCCTCTTTCTCCTTCAAGAGCTCACCTCAATCCACTTGGGTTTAATGTTCAGGTTCGCCACTTCCCGAGTAAAATCATTGTTTGCCTGTTTGAGCATGGAGTTCTTCAACTCTAACTCTTCATAATTGGCCTTGTACGCTCTAAATTGCTCCATAAATAAATTGTTTAGTACTATATATTCCAAGCTGGAGTTCATGGAGCAAATGAGATGTTTGGACATTTTGGCGCCCTTATATAGTAATCAGTCTTCTATTAATGTCAGTAGGCACCCAAGATACTGTGCGAATGGCAGGTTCTCAATAACCTGCTTTTGCTTGGAAAGCTTCACCATTAAGGCAATTGTCTTTTTGAGTGATTCTCGAAGGAAGTGGTGGAATGTTAGTACATGCGGAGTTGATCCCTCACGTATTATTGAGCTAATTGGAGGCATGCTTGATCCTATAGCAGTTGCAAGCTGAAGGCAAGACTTGGCTAAATCTTCTAGGATGATTATTGGCTCTTAAAAGGTATTTTCCTACTTTGAGGCCTCAAAACTTGTGCCTCCCTTTTCTTTCCTCTTTGTAAGGACTAATTCCGCAAGAGTGGCCTTTTCGGCATTCTTCATCATTCTTGTGCAGGAAAGGAATATTAGTAAGTAAATCAAATTAGTAAGATTAAATTTCAAAATTATCATCTTCCTGCCCCTTGTCCGACTCTCCTAGCTTGATTCCAATCCTGCCCCTTGTCCAACTCTCCTGGCTTGATTCCAATCGTTATTTCGTAAAAGAAGGATGTTTCTTCTTTTACAAGTTTGTCTATTAAAAAAGTTTTAGTTTAGCTGAACTCCTTAACTTGCCCATAGCAAGTTCTTCTTGTTAGTAGTATGCCCTAATGCATATCATTTAGTATGTATCTTATACATGTTTTATTAATAAAAGACATTTTTATTTTTTCGTTTACATAATATATTATGTGTAATAAAAAAGGTCCATTGATATTTTGTTAGAAATTCTATTATTAAGTTGTCAAGAATATGAGTGACAGTATTTCTAGCACAAAATATCATGAATTGGTTCACAATCGAGGATACTTCACAATAAGGACATGACTTATCCAAAAAGATTGTAATCATATTTGTTCCTAAGTTATTTATATGAGATGTAAATAAGATGAAATAGTGAGTCTCATGCCATATAACAAACATGATAGGCACTTATGCATGATAAGTAGGTCGAACCAGTGACATTTATGACAAGCACATGGAGTTTACTCTTGTCATTGCATTGTCATAAATCATATCAGTGCATATAATTTTTAGACCTGAAATAGCATAGTTATCTTTTATATAGGTGGTTTGAGTTTGATACTGCTTTCATACTTGTACTGTGTATGGGTATATGGGCATGTGTTGGCTCCTACTAGTTATATATGGAGGTAGATGTTGATCAAGATAGAATCTGTTACCCTAAGTGAATAGGGATAATATCCTATGTTCATTTAATTGTTTTTGATGTTTCAAGTTCCTGGCCAGGACAGATAGATTTAATCAGAAAAGAGTTTCTGATGAGAAAATCTTTTTAATCAAGAATTGGAATTAAAAGAGAACGTAATATTCATAGCAAATGAAGTTTGACATAAACCATGACTCCAACTCGAATTAGGATTTTGTAATAGAGAGATTCTAGTGCATGGTAACATATGATTAAAGGTTCATTTAAGGTATTCCTTATTACTAATTGGGTGGCCATGGCATACTATGCTAGGTGTTAACCATGGTCTATGAGGTGCCTAAAATGATTTAGAGAAATCATTTATGGTAAGAAAGAGTTATGATCATGTTAAGATTTAATATCATATCTCATTGCCAATTAGTGATGAGCCCAGTGAGTCACACACATATACAAGTTAATCACCAAGTTAAATGTGATTTAATTGATTAATTAAAGAGTTTAATTGATTAATTAAATAGGTTTGGTTTGTAATAAGATTGCAAAGTCCCTAGCATGGCTTAAAACCAAATCTAGGTTATTGGATGTATAGTACAAGTTAAATTTATATTTAAAGTATTTAAATATGAATTTAATTGTGAGAAATTAATTAATAGAGATTAATTAATTAATTTATAGTTGATATAATTTGATTAGAAGAGAAGAAATAATGATTTTGGGTTGAGAACTCAAAATTACAACACAAGGGTAATTTGGTCATTTCACAGGGTGACATGTGGCACCATGAGATGGTGACACATGGCACCATGAGATGGTGACACATGGCACCATGAGATGGTGACACATGGCACAATATAAGCTTGCCATTTGTCTTCCAATCATGTAAGATGATCAAAGTCAAGATTAAACCTAGCTTTGATACTTGGCTTAATGTGATTAGGTCAATTAAAATTAAGGTGCAATCAGAAGATGACATGTGATAAGGGCTTTAAGTTATGACCTAATTATATAATGTGATGTTATGAAAGAATTAAACACAATCTGATTATTCTCTCATATGAGCAGTCATAGGCTTAGCATTATTCATGTTGAAATGCTTAAGCACTTTCTCAACATAGGCCCGTTGAGACAAGAAAAGATTCCCAACACTTTTATCCCTAGTAATTTTCATTCCCAATATCTTCTTTGCAGCACCCAAATCTTTCATCTCAAACTCATCACTCAACTGCTTTTTCAGAATGTTAATTTGTGACATGCTTTTAGCAGTAATAAGCATGTCATCCACATATAATAGCAAATAAACAAAGGAATCATCTGAAATCTTCTTATGATACACACAATTATCATACGAACTATGATTAAAGCTATTACGAACCATGAATGTATCAAATCTTTTGTACCACTACCTAGGAGACTATTTCAGACCATATAAAGATTTAAGTAAGCAAACACGATTTTCCATATCTAGAATGAGAAATCTCTCAGGTTGACTCATATAAATTTGTTCCTCCAACTCACTATGCAAAAATGCTGTTTTCACATCTAGTTGCTTAAACTCTAGATCATGAAGAGCAACCATATCAAGTAAAACTCTGATAGAATTATGCTTCACAACTGAAGAAAACACTTCATTAAAGTCAATCCCCTCTCTCTGAGTAAAGCCTTTTGCTACCAACCGTGCCTTATATCGAGGTTGTAACACCCTCCCGGTAGCAACTCCGTACATTTTACTGTTCCGGTGACCGGTGTCGGTCCGGACAGCTAGAACGTTCGGAAAAATATTTAAACTAAAGTGAGGAACCATAATTAACTCAAATATTAATAAGAAAAATTTAGTAAAAAAAATTTTAGAAATAAAATACAACTAAGTTAAATGAGCCGGTGCCCAAGCGATGGGTAACCCAGAGGGAAGTTGCGGTTCTCACAACTAGGAGCCCTAGACCCGAGAGAAAATTCATAAAATAATTTTTGGGACTCCAGAGAAGGGTCATTGAGGTTCCTATGGCATTAGAATGCCAAGAAAATATTTAGAAAAATTTTTCAATCGGTACAGACAATTTTGACCCGTTAAGCCAAACGGAGGGCATTTTGGTCATTTCGCCTTCAGAGGTGATTTTTGGCCACTTGTCCAGTTGAGTAAATAATTATTATAACATAAAATATGAATAAACATTACTAAAAATTAAATTGAAATTGAGTAGTGATGAAAAGAAAAGAAAATGAGAAAAAAAGGCTTATTTATGACATAATGTGATGTCATTAAAAGCTACCACCAATTGCATTCAAACAACCATTTAACTAACTAATAAAAGAGATAAATAAAGACTAAAGAAAACAAAAAGTAAACAGCCATCTTCTTCCCAAATTCTGCCGCACCACCATAGCCATGGGAGCCCTCATTTTCTTCCATATTCAAGCTTGAAAATCTCCTTAAACTCACCCCAAAACCCTAAGTCACCTTCACTAAAATTAATCCACACAACCTAAGGAAGCTATAGGCAGCCACAAAGAGGAGAAATTTTAGAGTTTTCACAAGTTCAATAAGTTGAACAAAGAGGTTAGTGCACCTATCTACTTAAAACTCTTATTTTCCATGTTAGGGACTTGAAATCAACATGAATTTGTGAATTAAATGAACCAAATTTGTGTGTATGCCTACCATGAATTTCGGCAGCCCTATGGAAGGAACAATGATGGAGTGTTTTGATGGACTTAAATTAGATTAGAGATCATGTTTAAAGCATGTATGCATGTGGTTAGTGAATGAGTTAGTAATTAAGGTATGTTGTGAAAATTTATAATGGAAACTAGGGTTTTGAGAGTGAAAATTTGACTTGGATTATGTAATGATTAAAGGACATTCTAATGGTCAATTAGTGACCATTTGAGGCAAGTTAATCATAATTTGAAGTGAGCTAATGCATGGCAAAGTGAAATGTGCAGGCTGCCTAGAGACAGCAGTAATGAGGCTGTGATTCCAGCCCACTTAGACAGCCATAACTTTGGCTGTGTAGGGATAATTGGTGTTTGGCCAATTGGACATGAAACTAGACTTATAATGACACATTTTTGCTGAAGAGACCATGCCTAAAAGACCAAAGCAAGAGGACCAAAAGTTGGCCCCAATCTGGGTACCCTGCAAGCCAATTCTGCAGAATGACCAAATAAACAGTAACTGTTCATTTGGCCATAACTCACTGTAGATATGGTCAATTGACCTGAAATTTTTACAGCAACAAGTTAAGACATAGACAAACAACTTTCATGAAGAAACCTACCCCAAATTATAACCAGAACCTAACCCAAATGGCAGTCACAGTCACTGTTTATGGTACTATAGATTTGGTAAATTCTGCAGAATTGAAATCCGGCCAGCTGTGTTTTTGGACCATATCTGGAGCTACAAAACTCCAAATGGAGTGATTCAAAAAAATAAATTCAACTAGACAAAATAAGGAACAACTTTAATGTTTACCATTTCCTCAAATTCCCATTGCAACAGTACCCAATAGAACAGTAAAGTTGGGCTACAAAAACTGAAAATTCTGCTTCCCTTGGTTTAAACTTAGAAATGGTATGGGTGCTCAATTCCAACAAGTTTTAAATGTAAAATGTGGTACATTGGGAGTGTTAAAACTAATGTACCTATTTTCTATCCAAAAGTCAACATTTTTGTTGACCAATGAGATGAATAGTGATACCAAAACTTGAAATTCAAAAATGGAAGAATTCAAAAGTATCAAATGCCCTAGTATACCTAACAAGATTGGTTTGGATAGTTTGACATGCCAATAGGGTTCAGTTAGCAGTACTGCACATGGCAATATGCCATTCTGTGATTTTATGGCTTTTAGCCATTCTGACCTTGCATTGAGATTTGGCCTTGTGCCTGATATTATTTACAGCTTGTTAGCTGTTCTGTTGCACACCGGGAGATGTATATGTGACCGATGATGTGACGGCCCGAGGTACTTGATACCTAGTGCCAGTTTACCCGTTTATCCAGTCCAGTCATCTAGTATAGGTTACTTGGGCAACCAAATGAATGAAAATGGACAAAGTTAAAGAAATAAATGAATATAATAAATACAAAACAAATAAGACATATACATTCAATACATATTTATTTTCTGCTACTTTCTTTTATTTTATTATTGCACCACTAAGCATTATTGCTTAGCGCGTTGCTTTTGCCACGCGTAGGTTCTGGAGATACAGATCGTGAGCCCAGTAGACCGCAGACTGGGTGAGTCCATCCTGCAGTTCTGCACAGTGTCCGTGTCACCTCAACTTCTGCAGTGCATTGGTAGGACACTAGGTGTCATTTTGGTATTTTGTAACTAAATTTCTATTTTCTCATATGTAAATGAACTTATGTAATGTATTTTGAGGTTCATGTAAATAATGAAGATTTATGGTAATGTATGGAAGTAATTTGAGTATTTATTTGTTGTTTATATATGAATACCCTGAGAAATGATGATTGAGAACATGATGTTGAAAAATATTGAGTTTGTGATGATATTGGAGTTTGAGATGATTGAATATGGTTATTGGAAGTGTTTTTCACAGGTTCCGAAGAACTGTTTTCTCCATTTTTAGCCGGTACTCTGCCGGATTTTCTTTAAAATTTTCGGAACCTCAAATAAATTATAATTTCGATAAATGGCTCAAATACATTATATTTCACAAGTTATATTCAAAAGCATGATAAAAATTAATTAAGGTATATTAGAGTGTGCCGGTACACCGTGTGACATTGCTTACTCGGGTATACTGTACACGGGAAAGGGGTGTCACATTTAGTGGTATCAGAGCACGGTTTAGGCGTTTCTGGGCCTAGATTGAGTCCATACCATGCATTGCATTTGTAAGAGTCGAGGTGACACTAATGCAGATCTGTTTGTCTTTCTTATTTTGAATAGGATATGGACCCTACATCTCAGAGGGCAGTTGAGGAGGAAGTGGAGAGTCATGCTCCACCTGCAGCAGCTGAGACTGGGGGTATGGGAGAACCTGCTCCGCCAGCTCAAGCAGAGCCTGCTCAGCCTCCACAGGCCATGTTCCAGCAAATGGCCAAATTTTTCAGACAAATGGCTGGGGTAATGCCAGCACCGCCACCACCACCACCAGCTCCACAACCAAAATCACACCTGGAAAGGCTAAGAAAGTTTGGGGCAGTGGATTTCTTTGGCAAGAGAGAAGATGATTCTGTTGCAGCCGAAAATTGGTTGAACAGAACAGGCAGAGTTCTAAAATAACTCCACTGCACTCCTGAACAAAACCTAGAGGCTGCCATATCTCTGTTGCAAGATGATGCCTATGAATGGTGGGACACGGTATCCAGTGAAGTGCAGCTAGAAGCTATAACTTGGGACTTCTTTCTCTCCGAATTCAAGAAGAAATATGTGGGTCTTGTATACCGGAAGAGAAGAAGAGAGTTTATTAACGAGGCGAGCAAATTGTCAGTGGCCTAGTATGAGAAGGAATTTGTCCGATTGAGCCGCTATGGAAGGGAGATAGTCCCTAATGAAGCTGAAAGGTGTAAGAGATTTGAAGAGGGACTAAATGACAACATAAAGATCCAGCTCACTGCCCTAGGAATCACAAAATTTACTAAGTTAGTGGAAGCTGCAATAAAGGTTGAAAAAGTAAGAATCAGTGAGCAGACCAGAAGGGATAGACAGCAGAAGAGGGGCCCGGGTCAGTCTAGTTCGTCTCCCGCATCTGGGAAGAGGTTCAAGGGTCCACCTGCATAGAGTTCGGGTCAGCCACACGGTCAGGGTCAGTCTCAGGGGCCCAGGCCACAGTTTACCCTTAGGAGAGGTCAGTCCACACCATCGGTGGCGCTCTCGAGGATGGGGTTCGAGGACCAGCCCAACATCTTGCGTGATGTCCGCATTGCCCGAAATGGCATAAGGGGAGTGTTAGAGAGTGATCGGTGCTCATTTAAGGTGTGGGTCAACAGAGCATCAGTTGAAGAACTGTCCACGCAGAACTACTACAGCTGCTCCAACACAAGCAGACAGACCTACTCCTACACCACAGAGGGGTAGAAAATCTGGCAAATCTGAGGCTGTGGGACCATCACAGAGGCCTGCGTCTGAGCCAGCAGAGAGGCTCGACGGACCACTGCAAGAGCTTATGCTATTAGAGCTCAGGAGGAGCAAAATGCCCCGGACGTCATCAGGGGTACATTCTCCCTCTACAATACATCTGTACATGCATTGGTGGATCCAGGATCCACTCATTCATACATCTGCATCAACTTACCCATAGAAAAGGGGATACTAGTAGGGGAGAGTGACCAAGACATTCTGGTCACTAATCCATTGGGCCACAGTGTAGTGGTGAACAAAGTATACAAGGGTTGCCCGTTAAGGATTCAGGGGTATGAATTCTTGGCAGACCTGATTGAGTTGCCCTTCCACGAGTTTGACGTGATTTTGGGAATGGACTGGTTGTCACGTCATCAGGCAATAGTTGATTGCAAATTGAAGAGAATTTCTCTGAAAACTCCTTGGGGTAATGAGATCACAGTTGTGGGGGAAAGGACATGTTTCTTGTCCAATGTCATCTCAGCCACAGTTGCAAGAAGAATGATGAGAAAGGGCTATGAAGCCTACCTAGCACATGTGGTGGATACTAGGCAGGCTAAGCCAAACCTGAGCGATATACCCACAGTAAGAGACTTCCCAGAGGTATTTCCTGAAGAGTTGCCTGGTTTGCCATCAGAAAGAGAAGTTGAATTTGCTATTGAGACCTTTGTAAGATGCAGCACCCATTTCCATTGCTCCTTATAGGATGGCACCCACTGAATTGAGGGAGTTGAAAACTCAGTTGCAAGATTTACTTGATAAGGGGTTTATACGCCCCAGTGTGTCACCATGGGGAGCTCCAGTGCTGTTTGTAAAGAAGAAAGATGGGACTTTGAGGTTATGCATCGATTACCGGCAGTTGAATAAAGTGACTGTGAAGAACAAATATCCGTTGCCTAGAATTGATGATCTGTTTGATCAGTTGAAGGGAGCAGGAGTATTTTCCAAAATTGATCTCAGATCGGGGTATCATCAGTTGAGGGTGAAGGATGCAGATGTGCCAAAGACTGCATTCAGGACTCGATATGGGCATTATGAGTTTCTGGTGATGCCCTTTGGCCTAACAAATGCATCAGCGGCATTCATGGACCTTATGAACCGTATCTTCCATCCACACTTAGATCGGTTCGTAGTGGTCTTTATTGATGATATTTTGGTGTATTCCAAGACCAGGGAAGAACATGATGAGCATTTGAGGATTGTTACGCAAACCACGAGAGAAAAGGAGTCAGTATGCTAAGTTGTCCAAGTGTGACTTCTAGTTGAATGAGATTGCATTCCTTGGACACATAGTGTCAGCTGATGGGATTAGGGTGGATCCCAAGAAAATAGAAGCAGTGATGGAATGGAAGCCTCCCAGAAACACAACTGAGGTCAGAAGCTTCTTGGGGCTGGCTGGGTATTACAGGAGATTTGTGAAGGGATTTTCCTTAATAGCTGCTCCAATGACCAAGTTGTTACATAAGAATGTCGATTTATTTGGAATGACAAGTGTCGGACCAGTTTGAGAAGTTGAAGGCTATGTTGTGAGGCACCAGTGTTATCTGCCGGTGTCGAAAGGACTTCTTGGTCTACAGTGATGCCTCTCATAATGGGTTAGGGTGTGTATTGATGCAAGAAAGGAAGGTGGTCGCTTATGCTTCCAGGCAGCTAAGGCCACATGAACAGAACTACCTTACCCATGATCTAGAGCTCGCAGCAATTATCTTCGCACTGAAGATATGGAGGCATTACTTGTATGGTGAAAAGTGCTACATTTACATGGACCACAAAAGCCTAAAATACTTGCCAACCCAGAAGGAGCTCAACCTTAGACAGAGGCGATGGATTGAGTTCCTAAAGGACTATGATTGTGTAATTGACTACCATCCTGGGAAGGCAAATGTAGTTGCTGATGCTTTGAGCAGAAAGTCCATGACAGCCTTGAGATCATTGAATGCTCGTCTATCTTTGATTCGAGATGGAGCTATTTTGGCTGAGTTGCAAGTGAGGCCAAACCTACTACAGCAAATTTTAGATGGGCAAAAGGTAGATGAGAAGCTAAGGGCTATTATGAGCAAAATCTCAGAGGGAAAAGCGACTGACTATGGGATGAAAGCAGATGGGTGTCTGTATTACAAAGGAAGACTGTGTGTACCAGATGATGGGGAATTAAAGGTCAATATTCTAAAAGAGGCACACACCAGTGTATATGCTATGCACCCAGGAAGTACAAAGATGTATCATGATCTGAAGCTTCAGTATTGGTGGCCTGGTATGAAGAAAGACATAGCTGACTACGTGACTAAATGCTTGACATGTCAGCAAGTCAAGGCAGAACATCAAGTTCCATCAGGGTTGCTACAGCCTATACGCATACCTGAGTGGAAATGGGATCGGGTCACCATAGATTTTGTAAGTGGTCTACCTCTCACCCGGAAGAAACATGATGCAGCATGGGTGATCGTGGATAGATTGACGAAGTCAGCACACTTTCTGCCGATTAGGGTGACTACTCACTGGAGAAGTTAGCAGAATTGTATATCAGTGAGATAGTTAGACTGCATGGAATTCCACTTTCCATCATATCTGATCGAGACCCAAGGTTTACATCGAGATTGAGTCCTTGGGTACACAACTCCACTTCAGCACAGCTTTCCATCCTCAGACGGATGGGCAATCCGAAAGAGTAATCCAGGTAAACAATTGAAACCAATGGAATTGATACAAATATTGAATTAAAATGATAACAATAACATGAAATATATGTCAGGTCCTTGAGGATATGCTGAGGAGTTGTGTCATTGAGTTTGAGGGAAGTTGGGATAGATACCTCCCACTGACAGAATTTGCATACAACAATAGCTACTAAGCTAGCATCCAAATGGCCCCATATGAAGCACTGTATGGGAGAAAATGTAGAACACCAGTGTGCTAGACTGAATTGGGCGAAGACAAGCGGTGGGGCTGGACACTGTAAAGCAGGCGAGGAGAAAGTAAAACTAATCAAAGCCAATCTGAAGGTTGCCTCAGACAAATAGAAATCTTATGCCGACCTGAAGAGAAAAGAAATAGAATATGCGGTTGGCGACAAAGTGTTCCTCAAGGTGTCACCGTGGAAGAAAGTACTGAGGTTTGGAAGAAAAGGTAAGTTGAGCCCTAGGTTCATTGGCCCATATGAAATCATTGAACGTGTGGGTCCAGTGGCCTATAGGCTAGCTTTACCTCCAGAGCTAGACAAGATCCACAATGTGTTTCATGTATCTATGCTCAGAAGATACCGCTCAGATCCTTCACATGTCATCTCCAGGGAAGAAATTGAAATACAACTGGATTTGACATATGAAGAAGAACCCATACGGATCCTAGCTCGGGAAGTAAAAGAACTGAGGAACAAGCAGATTCCACTGGTGAAAGTGCTTTGGAGGCACCACAACACCGAGGAGGCAACTTGGGAAAGTGAAGAGACGATGAGGCAACAGTTCCCTCAACTGTTTGCATCAGGTAAATTTCGAGGACGAAATTTAAATTAGAGGGGAAGAGTTGTAACACCCTCCCGGTAGCAACTCCGTACATTCTACTGTTCCGGTGACCGGTGTCGGTCCGGACAGCTAGAACGTTCGGAAAAATATTTAAACTAAAGTGAGGAACCATAATTAACTCAAATATTAATAAGAAAAATTTAGTAAAAAAAATTTTAGAAATAAAATACAACTAAGTTAAATGAGCCGGTGCCCAAGCGATTGGTAACCCAGAGGGAAGTTGCGGTTCTCGCAACTAGGAGCCTTAGACCCGAGAGAAAATTCATAAAATAATTTTTGGGACTCCAGAGAAGGGTCATTGAGGTTCCTATGGCATTAGAATGCCAAGAAAATATTTAGAAAAATTTTTCAATCGGTACAGACAATTTTGACCCGTTAAGCCAAACGGAAGGCATTTTGGTCATTTCGCCTTCAGAGGTGATTTTTGGCCACTTGTCCAGTTGAGTAAATAATTATTATAACATAAAATATGAATAAACATTACTAAAAATTAAATTGAAATTGAGTAGTGATGAAAAGAAAAGAAAATGAGAAAAAAAGGCTTATTTATGACATAATGTGATGTCATTAAAAGCTACCACCAATTGCATTCAAACAACCATTTAACTAACTAATAAAAGAGATAAATAAAGACTAAAGAAAACAAAAAGTAAACAGCCATCTTCTTCCCAAATTCTGCCGCACCACCATAGCCATGGGAGCCCTCATTTTCTTCCATATTCAAGCTTGAAAATCTCCTTAAACTCACTCCAAAACCCTAAGTCACCTTCACTAAAATTAATCCACACAACCTAAGGAAGCTATAGGCAGCCACAAAGAGGAGAAATTTTAGAGTTTTCACAAGTTCAATAAGTTGAACAAAGAGGTTAGTGCACCTATCTACTTAAAACTCTTATTTTCCATGTTAGGGACTTGAAATCAACATGAATTTGTGCATTAAATGAACCAAATTTGTGTGTATGCCTACCATGAATTTCGGCAGCCCTATGGAAGGAACAATGATGGAGTGTTTTGATGGACTTAAATTGGATTAGAGATCATGTTTAAAGCATGTATGCATGTGGTTAGTGAATGAGTTAGTAATTAAGGTATGTTGTGAAAATTTATAATGGAAACTAGGGTTTTGAGAGTGAAATTTTGACTTGGCTTATGTAATGATTAAAGGACATTCTAATGGTCAATTAGTGACCATTTGAGGCAAGTTAATCATAATTTGAAATGAGCTAATGCATGGAAAAGTGAAATGTGTAGGCTGCCTAGAGACAGCAGTAATGAGGCTGTGATTCCAGCCCACTTAGACAGCCATAACTTTGGCTGTGTAGGGCTAATTGGTGTTTGGCCAATTGGACATGAAACTAGACTTATAATGACACATTTTTGCTGAAGAGACCATGCCCAAAAGACCAAAGCAAGAGGACCAAAAGTTGGCCCCAATCCGGGTACCCTGCAAGCCAATTCTGCAGAATGACCAAATGAACAGTAACTGTTTATTTGGCCATAAATCACTGTAGATATGGTCAATTGACCTGAAAGTTTTACAGCAACAAGTTAAGACATAGACAAACAACTTTCATGAAGAAACCTACCCCAAATTATGACCAGAACCTAACCCAAATGGCAGTCACATTCACTGTTCATGGTACTGTAGATTTGGTAAATTCTGCAGAATTGAAATCCGGCCAGCTGTGGTTTTTGGACCATATCTGAAGCTACAAAACTCCAAATGGAGTGATTCAAAAAAATAAATTCAACTAGACAAAATAAGGAACAACTTTCATGTTTACCATTTCCTCAAATTCCCACTGTAACAGTGCCCAATAGAACAGTAAATTTGGGCTACAAAAACTGAAAATTCTGCTTCCCTTGGTTTAAACTTAGAAATGGTATGGGTGCTCAATTCCAACAAGTTTTAAATGTAAAATGTGGTACATTGGGAGTGTTAAAACTAATGTACCTATTTTCTATCCAAAAGTCAACATTTTTGTTGACCAATGAGATGAATAGTGACACCAAAACTTGAAATTCAAAAATAGAAGAATTCAAAAGTATCAAATGCCCTAGTATACCTAACAAGATTGGTTTGGATAGTTTGACATGCCAATAGGGTTCAGTTAGCAGTACTGCACATGGCAATATGCCATTCTGTGATTTTATGGCTTTTAGCCATTCTGACCTTGCATTGAGATTTGGCCTTGTACCTGATATTATTTACAGCTTGTTAGCTGTTCTGTTGCACACCGGGAGATGCATATGTGACCGATGGTGTGACGGCCCGAGGTACTTGATACCCAGTGCCAGTTTACCCGTTTATCCAGTCCAGTCATCTAGTATAGGTTACTTGGGCAACCAAATGAATGAAAATGGACAAAGTTAACGAAATAAATGAATATAATAAATACAAAACAAATAAGACATATACATTCAATACATATTTATTTTCTGCTACTTTCTTTTATTTTATTATTGCACCACTAAGCATTATTGCTTAGCACGTTGCTTTTGCCACGCGTAGGTTCTGGAGATACAGATCGTGAGCCCAGTAGACCGCAGACTGGGTGAGTCCATCCTGCAGCTTACGCAGTGTCCGTGTCACCTCAACTTCTGCAGTGCATTGGTAGGACACTAGGTGTCATTTTGGTATTTTGTAACTAAATTTCTATTTTCTCATATGTAAATGAACTTATGCAATGTATTTTGAGGTTCATGTAAATAATGAAGATTTATGGTTATGTATGGAAGTAATTTGAGTATTTATTTGTTGTTTATATATGAATACCCTGAGAAATGATGATTGAGAACATGATGTTGAAAAATATTGAGTTTGTGATGATATTGGAGTTTGAGATGATTGAATATGGTTATTGGAAGTGTTTTTCACAGGTTCCGAAGAACTGTTTTCTCCATTTTTAGCCGGTACTCTGCCGGATTTTCTTTAAAATTTTCGGAACCTCAAATAAATTATAATTTCGATAAATGACTCAAATACATTATATTTCACAAGTTATATTCAAAAGCATGATAAAAATTAATTAAGGTATATTAGAGTGTGCCGGTACACCGTGTGACATTGCTTACTCGGGTATACTGTACACGGGAAAGGGGTGTCACAGAGGTGCTACAACCCCTGGAGTGCCTTCCTTTTTCTTGAACACCCATTTGCAACCTACCACTTTTTGTCTCTTAGGTAATGTTACAAGCTCTCAAGTCTGATTCTTGTGAAGAGATTCAATTTCTTCACTCATAGCACTGATCCACTGATCTGCTTCTGAACAAGAAATAGCTTTTCTATATATGTTGGGTTCATGCACATCAACTGTCTCAGCAACTGATAAGGCAAATGCAACTAGGTCTGCATATGCACATCTCTACGGTGGTCTAATCTGTCTTCTCTCTCTACCAGTTGCAATGCTATATGGTTCCTGTTACTATTGCTCAGGTACATCCTCTTGTTGATTAGGATCTTGCACCTCATCCTCTGAATCACTGGACTAAATTGCTGAAGTATCAATATCAAGCTCCAACTGTACTCTGACACCGTGATCTGATTCTGCTATTGACTTTTCCCTCTGACTATCCAATGAAGCAAACTCATTAAATGTCACATCCCTGCTGATATTAATCATGGAGACTTTGGATCATTGCACCACAACTTGTAGCCTTTCACTCCAGATGCATACCCTAGAAATATGCATTTTCTTGCCATCGGCTCAAGCTTACCATCTCTCACATTAGCATAAGCAGGGCAACCAAATACTGTCAGCTAAGAGTAATCAGCAGGTGAACCCGACCAGATCTCAAAAGGAGTTTTGCACTCAATAGCTATAGACGGAGATCTATTAACTAAGAAATAGGCTGTATTAATTGCTTCAGCCTAGAAATCCTTTCCCAATCCTGAATGTGAGAGCATGCTTCGTGCTTTGTCATAAAGCGTTCTGTTCATGAGTTCTGCAATACCATTCTGTTGTGGTGTCCTTGTACAACTGCGATGTCTCACTATACCTTCATTGCTGCAGAATGCATCGAACTAACAATTACAAAATTCCAACCCATTATCAGTTTTAAGATGCTTGACCTTCTTTTCTGTCTGCTTCTCAATCATCATCTTACACTTTACAAAGGTTGAAAATGGCTCATCTTTTATTTTCAGAAAATATACCCACACCATTCGAAAGTAATCATCAATCAAAGTCATAAAGTACCTGGCACCGCTCTTGGAAGGGATTCTGTTAGGACCCCATAGATCTGAGTGGATATAATCCACCATTCCCCTGGTCTTGCGCACTGCCTTTTTATCGAACTTCATCCTGGTCTATTTGCCAAATACACAGTGTTCATAAAAGTCCATAGATTCTGTTTTCTGCCCGTCCAACAAATCCTGCTTGCTTAACACAGATAATCCTCTTTCACTCATATGACCAAGACTTATATGCCACAATTGAGTCTGATTCTGATTATTGCTTCCGAATGCTACTGCAGCTTCCCCTGAAACTGTACTACCCTAAAGAAAATATAATCCTGAAACCAAACTGCTCTTTATGACTACAATAGAGCCCTTACACACTTTGAAAACTCCATTCTCTGCATGGTATCTGAATCCATGAGAGTCAAGTGTCCCAAGAGAAATCAGGTTCCTCTTTAGTCTTGGAACATGCCAACACTCTATAGTTCTGACAATGACATCAAACATCCTCAATCTGATGTTACCAATTCCTCCAACAGATAATACATGATCATTGCCCAGAAACACCTTGCCACTTATTTGTTTGTAAGTGATAAACCAGTTTATGTGTAGACACATATCATAAGTAGCACCAGTATCAAGAATCCAAGAATTTTGTCCATGATCTGAACTCACGGATAAAATTTCTCCAACACTGTCATCACCATCAGAATCAATAAAACTATCAACCACATTGGCAGAACTTTCTAGTTGCTTTTCGTTTTTATTTTTCAACTTGGGACAGTCTCTCCTGTAGTGACCTTGCTCTTCGCACTCAAAACAGTTGACCTTTTTCATTCTTGACTTAGATCTGGCCTTAGATTTCTTCCTGCTGGAAGAACCCTCTCTTGAATGTGTTCTTCCCCTGCTCACCAAACCTTCCCCCTTAAATCTTTCTTTATTATCTAGAATTTTCTTTTTCAACTCCTTCGATTTTAGAGAATTACTAACATCGTCTTGTGAAATACTATCTTTCCCATACAATAGAGTATCAACAAAAGTTTCATAGGAGGGTGGTAAAGAACATAACACAATAATGGCCTGATCCTCATTATCAATCTCAATATCAATATTTTTTAGATCCATAATGATTGAATTGAATTCATCTAGATGTTTTTTAATGGGCGTACCTTCGCTCATTCTCAGATTGTAAAGTCTTTTTTTCAGATACAGGCAGTTAGTCAGTGATTTGGTAGAGTATAACTCCTCTAATTTCTTCTATTTTGTAGATGCTGAGCTTTCACCAGTAATCTCACATAAGACATTATCAGTTACACTCATGAAAATTGCACTCAAAGCTCTCTCCTTTAGATCAGCCTTCTCTGCCTCTTTCATACCTTCTGGAAAGTTATCCTCGATTGCCTTCCATAGACCTTGTAGGATCAAGGAAGATTTAATTTTAATCTTCCATAGACTGAAACTTGATCCACCATCAAACTTCTCCATCTCATACTTCATTGAAGACGATGCCATCTGTAAACCCTAGGTTTTGCGCACAAAGCTCTGATACCAGTTTGTTATAACAAGCACACAAATCTAAGATACACACACAAATTGCACAATCACACAGTATTGAAAAGAAAAGAAGAATAACACAGGATTTAATGTGGTTCAACTATAAGGTCTATGTCCATGGGCAAGACGAGAAAAAAAAGTTCCACTATGATGAAAAGAGCAAGATACAATCAATCAAAACTCTCAAACCCTAACCCAAGTATGTTTCTCAAATATCTCACAACTCTACCACAAAAGGTAGAATATTACAATATTTATACTGGTCCATACTGTGGGGACGTCGCCCCTGCACCCCCAAGGAGATCAGTGGTGGGCTTTAAGCTCGGGCCTATCAGCTCATGCCCTCCATTACCACCACAGATCTCACTTTTTATCCTAATCGAGTCGTAGTGCGAAACTTTTGGGTCAGGTCATAATTCGGGTCCATGAAAAAATATATTCAAATTTCAAGCAACAAAAATAACAATTACAACCTAAAAGGGAAGCCATGCCATTGGCCTTCAATTGGGTGTTGAAGTATGAAAAAATGAGACTTCTACTTATTCATTAAGGATGGAGGATTGATCAGTAGAGTAAAGCTTCTCTTTGCTCTAAAGAAAAAAAAGTCGCCTTTCGGGCATTGTTGAGCAGAAAAGACTAGCAAATACTTTTGCTCTAAGGTAAATCCTTTGCTTTTAACACATTGATAAGAAGGCAGCAAGTTTTTCTAATTATTCGGGTACATGATACTCACATTTTGGAGTAGTTCTTTATAAAAAGGATTCAAGGGGAACTGAAGTCCACTTCTTAACTACTCCTTATAAATTATGATGCTATTTGTACATTTTAATTAGTGTCAACCTTAAAATGTGGTGTAAGCCCTTGGAAAATATATAATTCGAGAGGTAGAAAGTCTAAAAAATGTTTCAACTATAGAATTGGGTCAAGTAGGGCATGATATTGAAAACAAAAGGTCCAATGGTTGATGTAGCACCCCTTAGACTGGTTGAGATGGTCCCCCTTAATCTCAACCTCCTCTTTGGCATTTGATGGGGTTGGTTCCTAAGGAGGTGACGGTGTCATCTTCTCATTAAGCACCATAGCCATGGCGATGGTCTCTTGGGATTCTATCAAATATCTCATCTTTCATTTTGATGAAAGGGTAGAAAAATAAAGATAAAGATGAAGTTTGGTTACCTTAATATAGAAGTATGAAAGTCGCTAAAATTTCTCCAGTGAAAAATGGAATTCTAAGGCAAAGAGAAAAAAAAATTTCAAAAGCAAAAAACTATAGAGATTGAAAAAATTCCTTAGTTCTAATTAAAAACGATTATATAGATAAAAATTCATGATAATGGTTCTAGAATTGAAAAGGAAGACCTCAAGAGAGCAACATATGTAACACCCTCCCTGTAGCAACTCCGTACATTCTACTGTTCCGATGACCAGTGTTGGTCCGGATAGTTAGAACATCCGGAAAAATATTTAAACTAAAGTGAGGAACCATAATTAACTCAAATATTAATAAGAAAAATTTAGAAAAAAATTTTAGAAATAAAATACAATCAAGTTAAATGATCCGATACCCTAGTGATGGGTAACCCAATGGAAAGTTGCGGTTCTCGCAATTAGGAGCCCTAGACTCGGGGAAAAATTCATAAAATAATTTTTGGGACTTTAGAGAAGGGTCATTGAGGTTCCTATGGCATTAGAATGCCAAGAAAATTCTTAGGAAAAATTTTCAATCGGTACAGATAATTTTGGCTCAATAAGCCAAACAGAGGGCATTTTGGTCATTTCGTCTTCAGAGATGATTTTTGGCCGACTTGTCCAATTAAGTAAATAATTATTATGACATAAAATGTGAATAAATATTACGAAAAATTGAATTGAAAATGAGTAGAAAAGAAAAGAAAAAAAATGAATTAAATGGGAATTTATGACATCACATGATGTCATTAGTGTGCCTCCACCCAATCACATGGTGACACATGGCTATAACCCATTTAAAATGACTAAATGGGGAGAAAAAAGGAAAGAAAAATTCAGTTCTCCTCCTTCCTTCAGCCAAACAAGACACTTCTCCTAACCCTTACCACCATTAAAGCTTATCCAAGCTTTATAACCCACCCAAATCTCACTTGAAACCCTAAGTTCACTTCAACAAAATTTTTCTCTACATCTTGAGCAAGTGTTTGGCTTCCAAGAAAGCCAAAGAAAGTGAAGGAATTTTGAGTGGAAAAATTCTACTCAAAAGGTTAGTGTCCAATCTCCTCATTTTCTTGCTTAATTAATGTTTAAGGCCATGAGTCAAGTGGAAATTGTCATAAAAACATAATATAATTTACGTGTATTTATCTATACAATTTCTGCAGCCTAGGGATGTTAAGAGTTTCATCAATTTCCTTGAAACAAAATGGTATGTGAGCTGCCTTGACATGAGATGAGTGTTTAAACATTTAAGTGCAAGTGAAATGTATGTATGGAACTAGAAAACTTGGAGACTTGAACAAAATTAGGTTTTGCTCATATAATGGTATATGAAAATTGTAATGGTCAATTAGTGACCATTTGACTCTATGTGAGGAGGAATTGAAGTGATTTAGGACAATGGAATTGAGGTTAGGCAAGCTGCCCTCGGCTGACCTGCAAGACTGACAATGAGTCCAGCAGGTTTGGGCAGCAATAACTGGAGTTATAAAGGTTCAATTAAAGTGATTGGACATGAAACTAGATACATAATGGCACAATTTTGGTGAAGAAACCTTGCCCAGAAAACCAAACCAAGTTGACCTAAAAATTGCCCTAATCTGGGTGACTTGCATTCTGCTTGGGCAAAATGAACAAATGAATTTATTCATTTGGTCATAACTCAGTGTAAAAAAATCCAATTGACTTGAAATTTTACTAGCAGAAAGCTAAGACATAGACCTAAAACTTTCATGAAGAACACAAATCCAAATTCTGATCATAACCTAGTCAAATTTCCAACCAAACTTAGGTTACCAAATCTGGTGGAACCAGTTTTGCCTAGAATTTTGGATTCTGTCCAATCTGGCCAGTTATGGTGTTTAAGCCATAAATTAAGCTACAAAACTCCAAATGGAGTGATTCAAAAAAGGAAATGTAACTAGACAAAATAAGAAACAACTTTCATGAAGACAATTTTGCCAAATTCCTACTGTACAAATGACCAATGAAATAATAAATATGAGACTTGAAATCTAAAAATTTTGAATAACTAACATTAAGCTTAGAAATGGTATTACCCATACCAACAACTTTAGAATGCAAAATGTGGTATGTTGGGAGTATTAGAACCAATGTACCTATTGCCTATGCAAAAGTCAACATTTTAGTTGACTAATAAAATGAATAGTAACACCTAAACTTAAATTTTAAGAATTGTAAAGTTTAAAAGTGTAACATGCCCTAGTACACCTAGCAAGATTGGTTTGGATAGGTTGGCATGCCAATTGGTTTCAGTTAGCAGTACTGCACATGGCATTATGCCATTCTATGATTTTATGGCTTTTAGCCATTCTGACATTGTGTTGATACTTGGCATTGTGCCTAATATTTATTATAGCTCATTAGCTGTTCTGTTGCACACCGGGAGATACATATGTGACCGATGGTGTGACCGATGGTGTGACGGCCCGAGGTACTTGATACCCAGTGCCAGTTTACTCGTTTATCCAGTCCAGTCATCCAGTATAGGTTACTTAGGTAACTAAAAAAGAAAGTGGATAAATTTAATGAAATTATTAATATAACAAATATAAAATAAATAAGATTATCAATAATGATAGAAAAATTGTCTGCATAAGACATCAGAACATGCACTGCATATTTATTTTCTGTTATTTCTTTTTATTTTATTATTGGCACCACTAAGCATTATTGCTTAGCGCGTTGCTTTTTGCAACGCGTACGTTCTGGAGAGACCGACTTAGAGCCCAATAGACCACAGACTGGGTGAGACCTTCTGCAGCTCTACATAGTGTCCGTGCCACCTCACCGACGTTAGTGCATTTGTAGGACACTAGGTTTCATTTTGGGTATTTTGTAATTAACTTTTATTTTCTCATATATAATTGAAACTTATGTAATGTATTTTGGTATTAATGTAAATAGTGAAAATTGTGTTTAAGAATGAAAAAGTGAATATTTATTTATGACTTTTACATGATTATCATATGAGATGAATGATTGAGAAATGGAAATGTTGTTAAAAAAATATTAAGATTTTGTTGATGAAATGGAGTTTGAGATTGATTGAAAATATTGGAAGTGTTTTTCACAGATTCCGAAGAACTGTTTTCTCCATTTTTAGTGGGTACTCTGCCGAATTTTCTATAAAATTTGCAGAACCTCAAATAAATTTATGATTTCAATAAATGACTGAAATGAATTATATTTCACAAATTGTACTCCATAACTATGAAAAAAAAAATAAATTAGGAAGAATAAAAATGATTGAATTAAAATAGGGTGTTCTGATACATTGTGTGGCATATCTTGCTCGGCTACACTGTAGACGGGTAAGGGGTGTCGCAACATACATGACCTTTAAGGAACTAGAGAACGGAGAGAATGACCGTGGTACAAACACGTGTACCTCTTACTATCATAATAATGATCTCAAGATTCATACTCTGAGGAGGGGGAGCTAATGATATAGTCGCTCGAAAAAAACTAAAAAAATCCTGAGTGGTTGACTTGAGAATGTCTAGATCCAAATATGTTTAAAACCACAAACATTGAATATGTTATCATTTGAGATGTTCATTGTTTGAATGCCTTTATTTAAATGTCTCATGATTCAACCAATGGACGTAAGCATCTGGAATCTTAGAGTCCGTTACACTATTTAACATCATTTAATCTAGGTGACATGAAAATATGGTGGGCATTGATAATTCATTATAATAATTCCAAGAGAAAGCCTATCAAAAGGATAGTCTTTCTCTTGCATAAGGTATGCATTCTTACTTCTCAAACCTTTGAATCTCTCATTGCTCTCAAAGACATTCTATCAACTCAAGCATTGGAGTGGTAAGGCCAACCGACCTCATTTGGCATTGTTTAGGTTGCTAACATCTATATAGAGAACTTGCACGTAGCAACATCATTGTGGTATGCAGGGTGGTATGGCATTCGGTGTGAATAATTTGATAAAATTTGAAATTTTGCATATATAAAATTTCAATTAAATTTTATTTTATCTATTTTGGTTATATTTCTAACATTAATGGTATTAGAGTACTCCATGGTATAATGATTTTGTTATGGTTGTTTAATTTTAAACTATCATAATTGGACATGAGCTAGTTTAAATTATTTATGTTTATATTCTTTATCACCTAAACATATTATAGCACTATTCATGAATTATTTTTGCTTAATTTATGCTCTTGATCATAATAAAGAATTTTTATGGTCAACTAATTAAGTTTTATTAAATATTGTATTTATGGATAATTGTAATATTTCTTATTTAGAAGGAGCTACAACATCCTAGATGTCGCAGTATTACATAAAGATATATCACAAAGTGAAATGGTATTTTAATTAATTTGTAATTAATTCATAAATATAGTTATATTACCCCATAAGGATGTAATTATGCTTTTGATTTAATTAGAATGAAATATTAATGAATAGAATTTTTACTGTGACCATAGGTATGGATTTATTCTATTATTAATATTTGTTTCAACAATATAGTACTTGGTAAAGTCTATGCATAATGCACCTCTACCCAAAGGAAGGTTCGAATTTACTTTTTGGAATTACGATTGATTAATTCAACCAATTTTTCCTTCATAGCACTATTCTTTTTGGAATTACTAATGATGCTGCCCTTATTCACATGTTGAATGGAGAAAATTTTGTTGCGTGGAAAGTGAAAGAGAAATATATCAAAGGGTGCAAAATTAGCAATTTATAAAATTTTCATACCTAGTGTTTTATGCAATATATAAAGTATTTATATTATTGCAAAGCACGTATTTTAGTCGTGATAAATTATATTTCAATTACTAACAAACCTAATTGCTATTAGGAAACTAAAGCCCTAAAATTAACAAGATCAAATTTAAGGAATTTACCTCTAAGGCACAAAATCAAATTCAAACACTTAATCTAGGTAGTGTAGATTACCAAGTATTGATCCTTTAGTTTGTCCATACAAACAAGGTGACCAAAGCTTCCTTTCAACTCAAAAACTCCCTTTTATGCTTCCTCTTAATTCAGCCAAGCTTTGCGTAAAGGTGGAGTTTAGCGAAATAAATTCTCAACCTTTAATTCAAGAGCTACAACTTTAAATTCCTCTTGAATTAAAATCATAAGGAAGATAATGGAGAAATTTTCTTGAGAGAGAGAGAGAGAGAGTTTTGGCCAAGATGAAGAAAAAAGAAGAATAATAATAATTTTTTTTTCGAACTCTTAAATATTTTAATTTTCCTAATTATAATTAACTTAACAAGTGTCCACATTTAATTCCATAATTAAATGTGTTTTCTAATTCTTATTAGGCCACTTGTCAAGTTAAGTTAATTAGGAAATTAAAATTTTAATTAATTAGTATTATGAAAAATACTAATTAACCACCACTTTCTCTCTTCTTTGACTCAAATCAAATTAACCAAATTAATTTCTTTCCTTATGAATAATTAATCAAGTTTATATTTAAACAATTTAAATATTAACTTGAATATTTCTATTGATGAATTTAGTTTCAAGTCATGCAGGGACTTTTCAATCTAATTGTAAACTAAAAAATATTAATTTTGTCACACCCTACCCCTCCGTAAGGCATAACATGATCCCGTAGCATACCTAATGAATTACCAACTTCGTCTACTGATAACCCATTAAATACACTACAAAGGATTTTAAAACTTTTCTTACTTCTTTTTACAGTGGTGAGCACTATTGACATGTGTTAAAAATTCTTTTAACTGAAGTGAAACCAAATAACTCATTTGAAGTATTAATAATTTCTGTAAAAATTTTGGCAGAGTGCCATCTGTATTTTGAATAAAACAGTTCTTCAAAAACTTGTAAAAAAAACTTTTAATATTTTGTTCAATCCCCAAACGCCAATATCCAATCAACACAATGAGTTTATCAACATTTGTCAACTCAAATCCACAATAATTTTCCAGTGTTTTCAAAAGCCAAGATAAAAGAAATATATCACAATATTTACAAGCCAAAATAATTTACAGATTTAGTTTACAACTTTAATGTACAATTTGAATTTACAATTGCTCAAAACCAAGAACAGTATATACATACAGTGAACATATATTACAATACAAAATGCAAAATATGGTATACTCAATATACTCGATGAACTCTCAATATAACACTAGCAGCCTAGTCTGCTGCCCTGTCAGTCTGTCTACCTGCGACAGCAATGAAAAGCTATCGTTGAGCCAATGTCTCAGTGGTGCACAACATTAATAAAATGCAACTTTAAATCATAAATCATAAGTCATATAAATAGTGGATACTTAAAACCATAGTTAAATTCTAAGACAATGAATGTCATAAATAATTTAAACTCCATTTCACAATATCACAATAAATATCAATAAATCATACAAACAGCTTAATCATGTTCCAAAGTCCAATTCGTCCCAAAAGCCGATGGCTAGTGAGGAATAACATAGCTAGCTAGCAATAATATGAGTACTCATTCTATTCGTCCTCAACAGGCACACACCTCAACATTTCAACCAGAGAGTGTGACACCCCTTACCCGACTACAGTGTAGCCGAGCAAGTTATGCCACTCAGTGTGCCGGAGCACTCTATTTTATCTGATTTCATTACAGTCCTTGATTTATTTATTCAAAAACTTTATTGAAGATTTAGACTATTTTTACTTTTATCAAAATCTAACTAAATTGGAAATTTCAAAAATTTTAACGATAATCCGACAAAGTGTCGGCTGTAATTTGGACTAACAGTTCTTCTGAACCTGCCAAAGACAATTTCAATATATACTAAATTTCTCAAACTTAATAGTCTCAAAAATTTTCAAACATAATGTATCTCAATACAGTATCCAGATTTCTCAGAAATCTCATTAGATTTTCAATATCTCAATATTCACAAGTATAATCTCATTATAACTCAAATTCAATTCACATACTAAAATACTTACTTTGAATAGCTTCCATAATTCATAGGTTAATTACATGAGTTTATTTTGTACAAGATATACAAATAATTTACAATGTGCTAGGAATGAACAATATACATAACATGTATAAAATGAGCCCTATCTACATGCATTGCTGAGGAGGTGACAATCTTGAACTCTTCTGACACTTTTACAGATCTGGACTCCAAAAATTCAATCGACAGTCTACTGGTTTTTACCTTCAGTACCTGCGCGAGGAAGCAATTCCATCGCGCTAAACATTTCTGCTTAGTGGTGCAATAATATAACAAGAAATAATATATACAAATAAAGAAAGAACAGAGCATAATTTGAATGCTTAAGAATCAATTTAATTTAATACAATGTGTCTAATGTTAATTATCTTTTGTTCTCATTTGTTTCACTTTGGAAGCGTTTAATTCCGAAATTCACAGTGATAATGTACGATATACAGAATTAATAAAAATACTCAATTTATATTCATATGGTAATAGGAGGTACATTTAAAATATTTAGTTAAGTTATACCTATTTTTGCAACTCTCTTATCATTTTACTTAACAATTTTTATGTGGTTTGGATCATTTCATAATTGTAACTAATTCTTTTGAAGTCTTATTAACTCATTTATTTGATCTCTAATGTTTTTAATTACTAATAGTCTTAATTTATTTCAATAAATTACACTGCCCAAGTGACCTCTGACAGCTAACTAAATCGGATAACGGGTCGTTGTACCGACACCGTGGTGCCTCGGGCCGTCATACCATGGGACCTTGCAGCGTCAACCATGTATGCGATCGGTATGGCTAAAAAGCCATGATATCACATAATCGGGCATAAAAGCCATGAATATGGGCATAAAAGCCATGAATACGGGCATAAAGCCATGAATACAGCATAAAGCCTTTCGCGATCGCTAAAACAATACCCTATTGGCATGCCAAACTATCCAATCTGACACACATGTCTAGGCAATACAAGGGCATATAATATCATCAAATATTAATATGTTGTGTTTTATGTCTTTATTATTTCACGATAAATTTCATAATTTGTACATTGATCATAATATTCATACATTCCTTACATCATTCCTATTGATCACAATTCACAATAATGGTATTCATATACCATTGTACTCAAAATATTTCTCCTCTCTACAATAATGAGAACTAATGTCTCATTCATACATTAATATGGTTCATTTATTCATTCATTATGTTATTCACATTGATCACAATTCTAAGCAATGGTTCACATATACCATTGTATTCAAAACATTTTTCTTTTCTCATTTATACATTCAAGAATCTATTTATGTAATTACAAATTTTATATTTCAAGTTGAGTTACTAATATTTTATGAATTCCATTTGTGATGGGCATATATGCCCTAACTATCTATTCACATCAATTAGGTGACTTATTTTTCATGTTTCAAGTAATCCATGAATATTTCATGGATTTCAAATTTATGGCCTAAATTTCTTTTTAACAATTTTGACTAGGATGCATAGTCCATATTTGTCATACAATTATAAGCATTTAAGCTTAGAATTGATTCTAGGTCTTCATCTTAATTCACTAATCATTTTGATTACTATTCACCATACTAGTCAACCAAAATGTTGACCTTTTTATACTTAATGGATATATTAATTCTAATTACACCAAGATCCCACATTTTGAGTTTTACATTTACTAGTATTAATTGCCAATTGCAATTTAAAGTCCCCTAGATGCATTTCTAATTTCAAATTTTGAATTTCAAGTTTTGGTGTCACTATTCACCTCATTGGTCAACAAAAATGTTGACTTTTGCATAGACAATAGGTACATTGGTTTTAACACTCCCGATGTACCACATTTTGCATTTAAAACTTGTTGGAATCAATTACCAAATCTATTTCCAAGCTTATTTCAAGTTTTCATGTCACTATTCACTTCATTAGTCAACTAAAATGTTGACTTTTGCATAGAAAATATGTACATTGACTTTGGCACTTCAAACATACTACATTTTTCATTTAAAACTTATTGGTTTTGGTCACTTTCTCAAAGCTTAGGTCATTTTGGCAAAATTGCCAATTTTCGGTTTTGGTGCTCCGAAGTTGCACTGTTTCATTGGTCGATTTACTGTTGGAATTTGATAAAACTTTCTTCATAGAAAATGTTCCTTATTTTGTCTAGTTGAATTTCTTTTTTTGAATCACTCCATTTGGAGTTTTTTAGCTCAAGTTATGGCCAAAATAAATTTACTGTTCACGTGTCTTATTCTCTTGAGATTTTGGGTTTTGGCAGATTTTGGTCCAACTTTGGTCAGTAATTTGACCAAGTTAAGTTCATAATTTGGTCTAACTTTCTTCATATGAAATGTTCTACTATGCCTTAGGTTTCCATTGGTTCAAGAATCGCCTAAATCTGAGTTTTCTAGAGAGAGTTATAGCCATCCAAACATTACTGCTCAAATCAAAATCTGCAGAGTTGCAGGTTTGAACATTGACTGTGACTGCCATTTGGGTTAGGTTATGGTCATAATTTGGGGTAGGTTTCTTCATGAAAGTTGTTTGTCTATGTATTTTGTTGCTGTAAAAATTTCAGGTCAATTGACCATATCTACAGTGAGTTATGGCCAAATGAACAGTTACTGTTCATTTGGTCATTTCTGCAGGGGCTGTTTGCAGGGTGTTCGGATTGGGGCCAACTTTTGGTCCTCTTGCTTTGGTCTTTTGGGCATAGTTTCTTCAGCAAAAATGTGCCATTATAAGCCTAGTTTCATGTACAATTGGCCAAACACCAATTGAACCTACACAACCAAAGATATGGCAGTCCAAACAGGCTGGACTCACAGCCTCCCTGCTGCTGTCACTAGGCAGCCTACCAAAACACTTTGTAACACTCTAATGCACTTCAAATTATGGTCAAATTACCTCAAATGGTCACTAATTGACCATTAGAATGTTCTTTAACAATTTCATAATCCAAGTCCACACTTTACTCCCAAAACCCTAGCTCAAATTCAAGATTTTGTACAAGTTACCCTAGTTGACTAACTAATTCATTTCCTTATGTTTATATACTTTATTCATGATTTCTAATTCATTCCAAGTCCATTCAAAAACACTCAATCCTATTTCTCCCTAGGGCAGCCGAAATTTATGGAGTACATATACATAAATTTCATCCACTTAATTTACAAATTCTTGCTTATTTTAGGTCTCTAACATGGAATAAAAGGGGTTTAAGTTTAAATAGGCACTAACCTCTTGTAGGGCAGAATTTTCTAAGCTCAAACTTCACTTTCTTTCCTTTTCTAGGCTGCCAAACACTTTCCCAAGATGAGTGGACAAGTTTTAATGAAGTGAAGAAGGGATTTTATGGTGGAACAAAGAGAGAAATGGAGCTTGAATGGAGTGTTAATGGTGGAACCTCTTCTCTCTCTCTCTCTCAACGTTTTTAGGCTGCCCAAGGTTGAAGATGCAGATTGGTTTTTCCTATTTTTGGTCTCTTTTA
This sequence comes from Hevea brasiliensis, assembly GCF_030052815.1. Classification (NCBI taxonomy): domain Eukaryota; kingdom Viridiplantae; phylum Streptophyta; class Magnoliopsida; order Malpighiales; family Euphorbiaceae; genus Hevea; species Hevea brasiliensis. The sequence continues at coordinate 82,980,149 of NC_079493.1, read as the reverse complement.
TCTCTTTTAATGAGTTTAACAAATTGTGATTGGTGGAGGAAATTTAAATGACATCATATGATGTCATAATTAGCATTTTCTTTCATTTTCTTTTCTTCTTTCCTCTACTCATTTCCAATTTAATTTTTAGTAATATTTATTCATATTTTATGTCATAATAATTATTTACTCAACTGGACAAGTCGGCCAAAAATCGTCTCTGAAGGCGAAATGACCAAAATGCCCTCCATTTGGCTTAACGGGTCAAAATTGTCTGTACCGATTGAAAAATTTTTCTAAATATTTTCTTGGCATTCTAATGCCATAGGAACCTCAATGACCCTTCTCTGGAGTCCCAAAAATTATTTTATGAATTTTTACCCGGGTCTAGGGCTCCTCATTGCGAGAACCGCAACTTCCCTCTGAGTTACCCCTCGCTAGGGCACCGGCTCGTTTTACTTGGTTGTATTTTATTTCTAAAATTTTTACTAAATTTTTCTTATTAATATTTGAGTTAATTATGGTTCCTGACTTTAGTTTAAATATTTTTCCGGACGTTCTAGCTGTCCAACCCGACACCGATCACCGGAACAGTAGACTGTGCGGAATTGCTACCGGGAGGATGTTACAGAGAGGGAATTCAAAGTCAATTCATCCCATTAGACAAGCTAGCGAGGAATTCAATCAATATATATGATAGCTGTGGTTTCAAACCATTTACAATGTTTTTCAAGCAATAAGTATCCATCAAATATCATTCAAACAAATTTTCACAATTTAAACAATAACAGATAATTTGTCATAATTTATTTCAATTGTAAATTCAAAAGAAATAACTGTTGTGCACAAGCCTCTGATAAATGTCTCTTGGCCCTGACTCAGTGTTTCCTTCCCCTTCCCTGAGTCTTTGCTAACTGAAACACACAATTTGAAGTGTTTCAGTACTCATTTAAACTGTCTCTAACAATAAAGCTTAATAATTAATTTATTCAATTCTATTATTTTCCTTAGGCAACCTAACATGTTGACCATCGATGCACTCTAGGCTAATTAGGTTTAATGTTACCAATATGTCCCATTTTATAGCCCTTTAGTGTTGATACATGTTACTAATTTCATTTTCAAGTGTATTGCATTTTATTGCAATTTACCGGATTTCGGTGTACTATTTTGACCTAGCCAGACGACCTAGTTCCCTCAGTATTCAGGTTTTGGTCCAAACTACAAACTTGTAGATCTATGTCTTATTGCACGCGAGGCAAAATTTCAGGTCATTCTGAGTTGTGTAGACCAAGTTATATTCAATTTACCAATGCTGGACAGAATGCACCAAAATGGTAGGTTTAGGTCATTTTTAGGTCACTTTTGGTTCGGCCAATTTTGGTACCTGAACTTGTGCAAGCTATTTGGCTTGGTTCTGGCCATTTTTAGGCTTTGGTGTCTTCATAAGAATTTTAGATATATGTCTAAATTATTCATGGTAAAAATTTTAGGTCAACTGGACCTGTTTGGAGTAAGTTATGGTCAAAACACTAACTACTGCCCAAATGGTCAATTTTCAGGCTTTCAAGTCACTAATCCGGATTTGGTCATTTTTCAAGTCACCTTCTAAGCAGAATTTAGGCAAGCTTTCTTCATGAAAGTTGGCACATTTTGTGCCTAGTTTCACCTCCAATTGGTCTCATACCAATTGGAGTCATACACTTATGGTTCTAAGCCAAAACATACACTGCCCTACTACACACTCCTCATCACTAACCAATTACATATTCAACACTTACCAAATTACTTCCTTCATGCCAATTCTGGTTTGTACCTTACCATTAACACATTTAACAACACATTTTTGGTCATTTTTGGACAGCTTGTAACCATTCTCAATAAGTACACTATAATACAGAATTTTCCAAAGTCCATTTACATCATTTAACCACATGAACATACACCATTTACATACTCAATTCCAAACCACTATTGTCACACCCTACCCCTCTGTAAGGCATAACATGATCCCGTAGTATACCTAATGAATTACCCACTTCGTCTACTGATAACCCATTAAATACACTATCAGGGATTTTAAAACTTTTCTTACTTCTTTTTACAGTGGTGAGCACTATTTACAGGTGTTAAAATTTTTTTTGAACTGAAGTGAAACAGCTAATACATTTGAATTAGTGGTAATTTCTGTAAAAATTTTGGCGGAGTGCTCTTTGTATTTTGAATAAAACTATTCTTCAAAAACCTGTAAAATGCACTTCAAATATATTTCTCAACCTCAACTCCACAATAATTTTTCAAAGGCTAAGATAAAGAATACAGTACAAATTTTACAAGCCAAAATAACTTATAATTTATTTTACGACTTCAATGTACAATTTTAATTTACAACTGCTCAAAATCAAAAACACTATATACATATAGTGAACATACATTATAATACAAAATGCAAAATACGGTATACTCAATATACCCGATGATCTCTCGCTGAATGTACTAGCAGCCTAGTCTCTGCTACTGTCGCTGCCTACTGCGGCGACAATGAAAAGCTATCACTGAGACAATGTCTCAGTGGTGCACAACATTAACCAAATACAACTTTAAATCACAAATCATAAGTTATATAAATATTGGATACTTAAACCATAGTTAAATTCAAGACAATGAATGTTATAAAGAATTTAAACTCCATTTCACAATATTACAATAAATCTCAATAATCAAAACATAGTTAAATTCAAAAGACAGTGAATGTCGATAAGAATTTAAACTCCATTTCACAATCTCACAATACATATCAATAAATCACACACAGTTTAATCATGTTTCAAAGTTCAATTCGTCCCAAAAGCCGATGGCTAATGAGGTATTCAATTCGTCCCAAAAGCCGATGGCTAATGAGGAATATAACATAGATAGCTAGCAAAAATATGAGTACTCATTCTATTCATCCTCAACAGGCACACACCTCAACACTTCAGCCAGAGAGGGAATTCAATTCATCCCACTAGACAAGCTAGCGAGGAATACAATCAATATACATGATAGCTGTGGTTTCAAACAATTTCCAATGCTTTTCAATCAATAAGTATCCATCAATATCATTCAAACAATTTTTCACAGTTTCAAACTATTTACAATGTTTTTCAAGCAGTAAGTATCCATTCAAACAAATTTCCACAATTTAAAACAATAACGTACAAATAATCATAATTCATTTCAATTGAAAAATTCAAAAGAAATAGCTGTTGTGCACAAACCTCTGATAATTGTCTCTTGGCCTTGACTCAGTGTTTCCTTCACTTTCCCTGAGTTTTTGCTAACTGAGAAACACAATTTGAAATGTTTCAGTACTCATTTAAATTATCTCTAACGATAATGCTTGATAATTAATTCACTGAATTCTATTATTTACTTAGTCAACCTAATATGTCGACCCTCGATGCATTCTAGGTAAATTAGGTTTTAATGTTACTAATATGTCACATTTGTAGCCTTTTAGGGTTGGTACATGTTACCCAATTCATTTCCATGTATTTTGCATTTTATTGCAATTTGCTGGAATCTAGGATACTAGTTTGACCTAGCCGGACGACCTAGTTACCTCGGTTTTCGAGTTTTGGTCGAAACTAAAAACTTGTAGATCTATGTCTTATTGCACGTGGGGAAAAATTTCAGGTCATTCTGAGTTATGTAGACCAAGTTATGGTCATTTTACTATTACTAGTCAAAATGCATCAAAATTGGTCACTTTAGATCATTTTAGGTCATTTTAGGTTCGGCCAGTTTTTGGACCCGAACTTGTGCAAGCTATTTGACTTGCTTATGTTCATTTCTGGGATTTGTTGTCTTCATGAGACTTGTAGATATAGGTCTTAACTATTCATGGTTTAAATTTCAGGTCAATTGGACCTGTTTTGAGTGAGTTATGGTCAAAACACTAACTGCTGCCCAAATGGTAAATTTTCAGGCCTTAATTGCACTAATCCGAATTTGGTCACTTTTCAAGTTAACTTACAAGCAGAATTTTGGTAAGCTTCCTACATGAAAGTTGGCACATTTTGTGCCTAGTTTTACCTCCAATTGGTTTCATACCAATTGGAGCCACACACTTAAAGTTCTAGGCCAAAATGCACACTGCCCTATTGCAGATTATCTATCACTCGTCAAGGATACTTTTAACAATTACCAAACTACACATTCATGCCAATTTTGGTTTGTACCATAACCTAAACATAATTCACAACATATTTTTGGTCATTTTGGCAACTTACAATCACCCTCAATATGCACCATTTAGTATAGAATTATTCAAGCTCAAATTACAACAATTCAATCACCTAACCTAGCTCATTTACATGTCCAACCTCACACCATCATACATATACCCAAGCTGCCATAACAACTATCACAATTCAACATTAATATTCCATAAACCAAACATGAAATAACATCCTTATGGTTCATCAAACTAGGCTGCCGATTCATACATTACGGTCCATTAATTTCCAAGCTTCCAAATTCAAGTACACATTCACATATACTAAGTATACATCACCCAAATTAATTCCTACACACATAAACATTTAATCAACCCTTTAATCTACCATTTACAAGCAAAAATAAACTGTCCTCAAGGAGTTTCCATGGCTGCCAAAAGTACACATCCCCCTTTAAACATCAAACCTCAAAAATCTCTCCATAATTCAAGTACCCATAACATCCTCACAAACTTTAATGAAACAATAATAAAAAACACAACTTACCACTTTGGAAACTCTTCAAAATCTCTCCAAAACTTGGTCTTCTTGTTGCCTATCTACTGCCCAAGGTGTATGGACAACTTTTAATGAAGGAAAGTGGAAGGAAAGAAGCTTGAATCTCACATGCATGGAGCATTCAAGGTGGATGGCAATGGTGGACTTCTTTTCACCATTTTCGGCTGAGTTTGGGAACTTGAAGATGGAGTTGAATCTGCTGTCCAAATGGTGAGTTAGTGGTCCACTTTGATGGGTGAGTGGAGCACTAAGCTTAATCTAATATTAGTTTAATTTTAACTTTCATTTTCCCACATTTAACTCTCCATTTTTGCTATTTACATTATGTACCACTAATTTAATTTTTCATTATATTTTCCAAGTGTAATATTATGTATTTTTAATGGACATATAGGTCAAAAGACAACTCGGGGTGTCAAATGACCATAATGCCCCTGTTCGGGTTGCATTCCCAATTTTTCGGTAACACCGGGTTTTGTCCGTTTTTCGATTTCTCACTTTTCTTTGTACTAATTAATTAATTTTTATTTGATATTTCTAATGGAATTTATACTTTAATAGACATTTATTTAAGTCCTAAAAATATTTTTCAGGGTTCCCCGCGGTCCAGGGCTAGTCAACGGTCCATGCCGTGACTTCCCGGTGCGGTCACCCATCACTAGGGTTCTCGGCTCACTTAACTTGGTTACATTTCTTTGCTATTATTTTTCCTTTGTTTTTATTGTATTTTCTTTTCTTGTATTTCATTATTTTATGTCTCCTCACTTATATCGAAGTGTAGTTCTAGGCATCCTAACTGTCCGGACAACATTGGTCACTGGAACAGTAGAACATGCTACCGAACTTAGGGGCGTTACAATTCTCGCCCCCTTAAAATAAATTTTGTCTTGAAATTTTACCTGGCATTAGTCTCTGAACAGCTGTGGGTGCTGTCTCCTCATATCTTCTTCATGTTCTCAAGTAGCTTCCTGGTCTGAATGATGGTTCCACAGCACTTTAACCAGGCGTATCTGTTTGTTTCTCAGCTGCTTCACCTCATATGCTAGAATTTCTATGGGTTCTTCCTCATATGAGAGGCCTGGATTTACCTCAATCTCTTCAACTGATAGTATATGAGATGGGTCCGATCTGTACCTCCTTAACATGGACACATGGAAGACACTGTGTATCCTTGCTAACTCCGGAGGTATTGCCAACCGATATGCCAAAGGACCCACTCTTTCCAGAACCTCATATGGTCCGATGAAACGAGGACTCAGTTTCCCCTTTCTGCCAAATCTCATAATCCTCTTCCAAGGAGAAACTTTGAGGAATACCTTATCACCCACTGCATATTCAATATCTCTTCTCTTTAGATCAACATAGGACTTCTGATGGTCTGATGCAGCCTTGAGTCTATCTCTGATCAATCTGATCTTTTCCTCTGTCTGCTGAACAATTTCTGGCCCAATCATTTTTCTTTCACCTACTTCATCCCAACATAAGGGAGTATTGCACTTTTTGCCATACAAAGCTTCATATGGAGGCATCCCAATGCTTGATTGTAGCTATTGTTATAAGCAAACTAAATCAAAGGCAAGTGTGTATCCCAACTACCTTCAAATTCAATCACATAAGCCCGTAGCATATCCTCCAATATCTGAATTACCCTTTCAGACTGGCCATCTGTCTGTGGGTGGAATGCTGTGCTGAAGTTCAATCTAGTTCCTAGGAGTCTCTGAAGACTACCCCAGAATCTAAAAGTGAACCTAGGATCTCTGTCAGATACAATTGATACTGGCACTCCATGCAATTTTACAATTTCATATATGTACAATCTGGCCAATCTTTCCAGGCTATATTCCATCCTAACTGGCAAAAAGTGAGCAGACTTGGTCAGTCTATCAACTATAACCCATACTGCATCATGACTATTCTGTATCCTTGGAAGTCCCGTAACAAAATCCATAGTTATCTGCTCCCATTTCCACTCTGGTACTGGCAATGGATGTAACAAACCAGCTGGAACTTGATGTTCTGCCTTTACTTGCTCACAAGTTAGGCATTTGGAAACAAATTCAGCTATATCCCTCTTCATACCCATCCACTAGTAATGCTCTTTCAACCCTCTGTACATTTTAGTTCCACCAGGGTGCATAGCAAAAGGAGACTCATGTGCTTCCTTCATAATGATTTGTCTCAATTCAGCATCATTAGGAATGCACATTCTGCCCTGATGTAGCAATAAACCATCATCTTTCACAGAAAATTCAGGTTTCTTGCCCTGCTGGACTTCTTTCAGTAGCTTCTGATATTTAACATCACTCTGAGTAGCCATTTTGATCTGATCAATCAACACTGGCTGTACATGCCATGCAACTACTGTCTGTCCCTCATCATCAATCTCTAAACTGGCATGCTGTGCTTTCAATTCATATACCATGGACAAAGGAGAAACTTTGAGACTTGCCATAGTCTTGCAACTTAAGGCATTAGCCACCACATTTGCTTTCCCTAGCTGATAGTCTATTAAACAATCATAGTCTTTAATCAGTTCTACCCATCTCCTCTGCCTCAAATTTAATTCCTTTTGGGTGCCTAAGTACTTCAAGCTCTTGTGATATGTGTAAATGTAACATTTCTCCCCATAAAAATAGTTTCTCCAGATCTTCAGAGCAAAAACAATAGCTGCTAGCTCCAAATCATGTGTTGGGTAGTTCCTCTCATGCGGTTTCAGCTGGCGTGATGCATAAGCAATGACATGCCGATCTTGCATCAGTACACAACCTAACCCATTATGAGAATCATCACTATAAACTGTGTATTCTTTACCCGGAGTAGGTAAAGTGAGGACTGGAGCTTCAGTTAAACACCTCTTCAACTCATCAAAACTCTGCTGACATTTATCTGTCCACTGAAATTTTACATCTTTTCGAAGCAGCTTGGTCAGTGGAGAAGATAACATAGAAAACCCTTTCACAAACCGATGGTAATATCCAGCTAAACCCAGAAAACTATGAATTTCTGTGATATTCCTGGGCGGTTTCCAATTAAGGATAGCTTCTACCTTGCTGGAATCTACCTTGATCCCTTCAGCTGACACAACATGTCCCAAAAAGGAGATTTCTTTCAGCCAAAATTCACACTTCGACAATTTGGCGTATAGCTGTTTCTCCCTTAAGGTTTGTAGTACAATCCGCAGATGTCTATCATGCTCCTCTGCATTCCTCGAATATATCAAAATATCATCAATAAACACCACCACAAACTGGTCGAGATATGGTCTGAAGATAGTGTTCATCAGATCCATAAAAGCAGTTGGAGCATTAGTTAACCCGAATGGCATACTAGAAATTCACAATGGCCATACCGAGTTCTGAAAGCAGTTTTTGGAATACTCTGCTCTTGCACCTTCAACTGATAATAACCAGATCGCAAATCAATTTTAGAGAATACAGCTGCACCCTTCAACTGATCAAACAGATCATCAATGCGAGGCATGGATATCTATTCTTTATTGTCACCTTATTCAACTGCCGGTAATCAATACATAAGCAGAGGGTGCCATCTTTCTTCTTAACAAACAATACTGGCGCTCCCCAAGGTGACACACTAGGGAGGATGAAGCCCTTTTCAAGTAGTTCTTGCAATAGTACCTTCAACTCCTTCAACTCTGCTGGTGCCATTTTGTATGGTGTTATGTAGATTGGATCCACACCAGGCATAACATTAATTTCAAACTGCACTTCTCTTTCCAGAGGTAATCCTAGCAATTCATCTGGAAACACATCTGGAAAGTCATATACTATAGGGATGTCTTTCAATGCTGGACTCTCCACTTGGGTGTCTACCACATGTGCCAAGTATGCTTCACACCCCTTTCTGATCATTTTTCTAGCTAGTGCAGCCGAAATAATGTTTGATGGCAATAGCTGCCTCTCCCCATGTATTACCACATCACTGTACTGAGGGAGACCAAAAGTGACTGTCTTCAGCCTAAAGTCAATCATGGCATGATGCTTGGCTAACTAATCTATGCCCAAGATAATGTCATAATCTCTAAAGGGCATTTCAATCAAATCAGACAGAAAAGTGTGTCCTTGGATCACCAAAGGACAATCCCTATACATTCTATTAACTCTGACCTCCTGTCCTAACGGACTTGTTACTAGCACCTCAAAGTCCATTTTTGTACATAGAATAACAATGCAATCAATGATGCTAGCACTCACATAAGAATGGGTAGAACCCAGATCAAATAACACAAACACATCTTGATTAAAAGTTGAGAAGGTACCAGCCACAACATCAGATGTCTCGGCCTCTTCTCTCTGTCTCATTGCATAGATTCTGACCGGAGCACTATCTTGCTCTGATTGTTTCACTGTGCCTTGGCTGCCTGCTGGGCTACCTCTACCCCTGCCTTTACCTCTGCTGGGTGGTTGTGAACTTCTGGTGACAGGGCTCTGAACTAACCCTTCTGCAGTAGTAGGAGGTGGTCCGTCCAACTCTGCGACTACTGGTGCAGTCCTTGGCAAAGTGTCCTGTGCCTCCACAGTTATAACAGGCTCTAATAGCCTTATAGCATATCCCACCATGATTTCTTCCACAAGTTTCACATTGGCGGGGAGGGTAGGAACCTCTGGTACTCTACTGACCAGATAGAGGAGGTTTTTATCCTGAATATCTTCCCCTACTAGACTTCTTGCCACCTTTGCTGTGTCTCCCATGGTTTTTCCTTTTTCCAGTAGGACCACTGGGACTCTGTTCTACTGATTTTCCCTCTTTCTCTGTCTTCTCTGATTTCTTTTTCTCAGAAGCTACTTCAGATTCAGTTCTTTCTAACTATAGGGCTTGAGAAATAAGTTCAGAGAAGTTAGTGTGTTTGAATCCGACCACTTGTAATCTGATACTAGGCTTCAAGCCGGTTTCAAACCTCTTGCATCTCTCCCTGCTGGTAGCAAGTAGACTTACTGCATAATGGCTCAGGCGGGAAAATTCCCTTTCACATTCAGCCACTGATCTACTCCCCTGTTTCAGACATAGGAACTCTTGCAGCTTCTGGTCTACATAAGCATCAGGGACATATTTTTGTCTGAATTCCCTGAGAAAGTCATTCCATGTTAGCACTGCAGGTTCTACCAGACTGTGGGGAATGGTTTTCCACCAGTCATAAGCATCCCCCTGTAGCAAAGATACTGAGTATTCAAATCTGAGCTCCTCTGTGCAGTGCAGTTTCTTGAATACCCTATCCATCCTCTCTAACCACTGTTCTGCCTCTAGAGGATCTACTGTCCCCTTGAACTCTGTAGCTCCATATTTCATCAATTTGTCATACTGTCTAGCAGAAGACTGTGGTTGTACCACTGGTGTCTATATTGGGACTTGAGTAGGCACATTACCAGCCATTTATTGGAACATTGCAGCCATCTGCTTTGCGAATCGAGCAGAAACTGCAGATGCTGCGTGGTCTTCTTTGAACCACTAACATTGTGTAGGGCTGGGGCATCCCCTTGCACCTCAGCCTCTATAGATTGATCGACTGAATGATCACCCTCTTCCATAGTCAATGCGAGGATCTTAGACTTCTTGAATAATAACACAAGGAGATTTCCTCCTGTTAGTGCATATTTATAATGTAATGTACTGTATGTATCAAACAATGATATTGAGCAGTTGTACTATGAAGAAAGAATATTCAAGTAACAGGTGAAAACAGAATTTAAAAAACTAGCTCTGATACCACTAAAACATGTCACACCCTACCCCTCTGTAAGGCATAACATGATCCCGTAGTATACCTAATGTGTGACACCCCTTACCCGTGTATAGTATATCCGAGTAAGCAATGTCACACGGTGTACCGGCACACTCTATTTTACCTTAATTAATTTTTATCATAGTTTTGAATATAACTTATGAAATATAGTTCATTTAAGCCATTTATTAAAATTCCAATTTATTTGAGGTTCCGAAGATTTTAAAGAAAATCCGGCAGAGTACCGGCTAAAAATGGAGAAAACAGTTCTTCGGAACCTGTGAAAAACACTTCCAATAACTATATTCAATCATCTCAAACTCCAATATCATTAATAACTCAATATTTTTTTAATTTCAGTTCTCAATCATCATTTCTCAGGGTACTCATAAATGAACAACAGATAAATACTCAAATTACTTCCATACATAACCATAAATCTTCATTATTTACATGAACCTCAAAATACATTACATAAGTTCATTTACATATGAGAAAATAGAAATTTAGTTACAAAATACCAAAATGACACCTAGTGTCCTACCAATGCACTGCAGAAGTTGAGGTGACACGGACACAGTGCAGAACTGTAGGATGGACTCACCCAGTCTGCGGTCTACTGGGCTCACGATCTGTATCTCCAGAACCTACGCGTGGCAAAAGCAACGCGCTAAGCAATGATGCTTAGTGGTGCAATGATAAAATAAAAGAAAATAGCAGAAAATAAATATGTATTGAATGTATGTGTCTTATTTGTTTTGTATTTATTATATTCATTTATTTCTTTAACTTTATCCATTTTCATTCATTTGGTTGCCCAAGTAACCTACACTAGACGACTGGACTGGATAAACGGGTAAATTGGCACTGGGTATCTAGTACCTCAGGCCGTCACACCATCGGTCACATATGTATCTCCCGGTGTGCAACAGAACAGCTAACAAGCTGTAAATAGTATTAGGCACGAGGCCAAGTCTCAACACAATGTCAAAATGGCTAAAAGCCATAAAATCACAGAATGACATAATGCCATGTGCAGTACTGCTAACTGAACCCTATTGGCATGCCAAACTATCCAAACCAATCTTGTTAGGTATACTAGGGCATTTGATATTTTAAGATTCTTCAATTTGTGAATTTCAAGTTTTGGTGTCACTATTCACTTTATTAGTCAACAAAAATGTTGACTTTTGGTTAGAAAATAGGTGTATTGGTTTTAACACCCTCAATGTACCACATTTTGCATTCAAAACTTGTTGGAATTAATTACCAATACCATTTCTAAGTCTAAAACAAAGGGAGCAGAATTTTCAGTTTTTGTACCTAAACTTCACTGTTCCATTAAGCACTGTTGCAGTGGAAATTTGAGGAAATGGTAAACATGAAAGTTGTTTCTTATTTTGTCTAGTTGAATTTATTTTTTTGAATCACTCCATTTGGAGTTTTGTAGCTCCAGATATGGTTCAAAAACCACAGGTGGCCGGATTGGAAAAACTGCAGAATTACCAAATCTATAGTACCATGAATAGTGACTGTGACTGCCATTTGGGTTAGGTTCTGGTCATACTTTGGGGTAAGTTTCTTCATGAAAGTTGTTTGTCTATATCTTAACTTGTTGTTGTAAAAATTTCAGGTCAATTGACCATTTCTACAGTGAGTTATGGCCAAATGAACAGTTACTGTTCATTTGGTCATTCTGCAGAATTGGCTTGCAGGGTACCCGGATTGGGGCCAACTTTTGGTCCTCTTGCTTTGGTCTTTTGGGCATGGTTTCTTCAGAAAAAATGTGCCATTATAAGTCTAGTTTCATGTCCAATTGGCCAAACACCAATTGGACCAACACAGCCAAAGATATGGCAGCCCAAGTGGGCTGGAATCACAGCCACCCTGCTGCACTCACTGGGCAGCATACTCATTCACTTTGCCATGCTATATTTCAGTCCAAATTATGGTCAAATTTCCTCAAATGGTCACTAATTGGCCATTAGAATGTTTTTTAACAATTTCATAAGCCAAGTCCACATTTTACTCTCAAAACCCTAGTTTCCATTATAAATTTTTACAACATACCTTAATTACTAACTCATTTACTAACCACATGCATACATGCTTTAAACATGATCTCTAATCCACTTTAAGTCCATCAAAACACTCCATCATTGTTCCTTCCTTAGGGCTGCCAAAATTCATGGTAGGCATACACACAAATTTGGTTCATTTAATTCATAAATTCATGTTGATTTCAAGTCCCTAACATGGAAAATAAGGGTTTTAAGTAGATAGATGCACTAACCTTTAAGTGGCACTTCTTGGACTTGTATTCTCCTTAGAATTCCTACTTCTTATGGCTGCCTAGAGTTGCCTTGTGATGTGGGGATAAATTTTTGTGAAGGGATATTAGGATTTTAAGGTGAGGAAAGCATGGAAATTGAAGCTTTTAAGAACCAAAAATGGAGGTTTGGCTAGGTATGGATTTCGGCTGGTTTGGGAGGAAGGAGATGGCTGCTAGCTTTTGGTCTTTTTTGGTCTTTTTTATCTCTTTTTATTAGTTAGTTAAATGGTTGTTCAATTGTGATTGGTTGTAGCTTTTAAATGACATCATCATGATGTCATAAATGAGCATTTTTTCTCATTTTCTTTTCTTTTCTTCACTACTCATTTTCAATTTAATTTTTAGTAATGTTTATTCATATTTTATATCATCATAATTATTTACTCAACTGAACAAGTCGGCCAAAAATCACCTCTGAAGGCGAAATGACCAAAATGCCCTCCGTTTGGCTTAACGGGTCAAAATTGTCTGTACCGATTGAAAAATTTTTCTAAATATTTTCTTGGTATTCTAATGCCATAGGAACCTCAATGACCCTTCTCTGGAGTTCCAAAAATTATTTTATGAATTTTTACCCAGGTCTAGGGCTCCTAGTTGCGAGAACCGCAACTTCCCTCTGGGTTACCCATCGCTTGGGCACCGGCTCATTTAACTTGGTTGTATTTAATTTCTAAAATTTTTACTAAATTTTTCTATTTAATATTTGAGTTAATTATGGTTCCTCACTTTAGTTTAAATATTTTTCCGAACGTTCTAGCTGTCCGGACCGACACCGGTAACCGAAACAGTAGAATGTACGGAGTTATTATCGGGAGAGTGTTACATAATGAATTACCCACTTAGTCTACTGATAACCCATTAAATACACTGCCAGGGATTTTAAAACTTTTCTTACTTCTTTTTACAGTGGTGAGCACTATTTACAGGTGTTAAAATTTTTTTTGAACTGAAGTGAAATAGCTAATACATTTGAATTAGTGGTAATTTCTGTAAAAATTTTGGCGAAGTGCCCTCTATATTTTGAATAAAACAGTTCTTCAAAAACTTGTAAAATGCACTTCAAATATATTTCTCAACCTCAACTCCACAACAATTTTTCAAAGGCTGAGATAAAGAATACAGTACAAATTTTACAAGCCAAAATAACTCATAATTTATTTTACGACTTCAATGTACAATTTTAATTTACAACTGCTCAAAACTGAAAACACTATATACATACATTGAACATACATTATAATACAAAATGCAAAATACGGTATACTAAATATACCCGATAATCTCTCGCTGAATGTACTAGCAGCCTAGTCTGCTACCTTGTCAGTCTGCCTACCTGCGACAGCAATGAAAAGCTATCGCTGAGACAATGTCTCAGTGGTGCACAACATTAACCAAATACAACTTTAAATCACAAACCATAAGTTATATAAATATTGGATAATTAAACCATAGTTAAATTCAAGACAATGAATGTCATAAAGAATTTAAACACCATTTCACAATATTACAATAAATCTCAATAATCAAAACATAGTTAAATTCAAAAGACAGTGAATGTCAATAAGAATTTAAACTCCATTTCACAATCTCACAATACATATTAATAAATCACACACAGCTTAATCATGTTCCAAAGTTCAATACGTCCCAAAAGCCGATGGCTAATGAGGAATAACATAGCTAGCCAGCAAAAATATGAGTACCCATTCTATTCATCCTCAACAGGCACACAGCTCAACACTTCAGCCAGAGAGGGAATTCAATTCGTCCCACTAGACAAGCTAGCGAGGAATACAATCAATATACATGATAGTTGTGGTTTTAAACCATTTCCAATGCTTTCAATCAATAAGTATCCATCAATATCATTCAAACAATTTTTCACAGTTTCTTCACAATGTTTTTCAAGCAGTAAGTATCCATTCAAACACATTTCCACAATTTAAAACAATAATGTACAAATACTCATAATTCATTTCAATTGAAAAATTCAAAAGAAATAGCTGTTGTGCACAAACCTCTGATAATTGTCTCCTGGCCTTGACTCAGTGTTTCCTTCCCTTTCCCTGAGTTTTTGCTAACTGAGAAACACAATTTGAAGTGTTTCAGTACTCATTTAAATTGTCTCTAATGATAATGCTTGATAATTAATTTATTGAATTCTATTATTTGCTTAGTCAACCTAATATGTCGACCCTCGATGCATTCTAGGTAAATTAGGTTTTAATGTTACTAATATGTCACATTTGTAGCCTTTTAGGGTTGGTACATGTTACCCAATTCATTTCCATGTATTTTGCATTTTATTGCAATTTGCTGGATTCTAGGATACTAGTTTGACCTAGCCGGACGACTTAGTTGCCTCGGTTTTCTAGTTTTGGTCGAAACTACAAACTTGTAGATCTATGTCTTATTGCACGTGGAGCAAAATTTTAGATCATTCTGAGTTATGTAGACCAAGTTATGATCATTTTACTATTGCTGGTCAAAATGCATCAAAATTGATCACTTTAGGTCATTTTAGGTCATTTTAGGTTCGGCCAGTTTTTGGACCCGAACTTGTGCAAGCTATTTGACTTGCTTATGGTCATTTCTGGGCTTCGGTGTCTTCATAAGACTTGTAGATATAGGTCTTAACTATTCATGGTCAAAATTTCAGGGCAATTGGATCTGTTTTGAGTGAGTTATGGCCAAAACACTAACTGCTGCCCAAATGGTAAATTTTCAGGCCTTAATTGCACTAATCCGAATTTGGTCACTTTTCAAGTTACCTTACAAGTAGAATTTTGGTAAGCTTCCTATATGAAAGTTGGCACATTTTGTGCCTAGTTTCACCTCCAATTGGTTTCATACCAATTGGAGCCACACACTTAAAGTTCTAGGCCAAAATGAACACTGCCCTATTGCAGATTATCCATCACTCGTCAAGGATACTTTTAATAATTACCAAGCTACACATTCATGCCAATTCTGGTTTGTACCATAACCTAAACATAATTCACAACATATTGTTGGTCATTTTGGCAACTTACAATCACCCTCAATATGCACCATTTAGTATAGAATTTTTCAAGCTCAAATTACAACAATTCAATCACCTAACCTAGCTCATTTACATGTCCAACCTCACACCATCATACATATACCCAAGCTGCCATAACAACTATCACAATTCAAGATTAATATTCCATAAACCAAACATGAAATAACATCCTTATTGTTCACCAAACCAAGCTGCCGATTCATACATTACAGTCCATTAATTTCCAAGCTTCCAAATTCAAGTACACATTCACATATACTAAGTATACATCACCCAAATTAATTCCTACACACATAAACATTTAATCAACCCTTTAATCTACCATTTACAATACAAGCAAGAATAAACTGTCCTCAAGGAGTTTCCATGGCTGCCAAAAGTACACATCCCCCTTTAAACATCAAACCTCAAAAATCTCTCCATAATTCAAGTACCCATAACATCCTTACAAACTTTAATGAAACAATAATAAAAAACACAACTTACCACTTTGGAAACTCTTCAAAATCTCTCCAAAACTTGGTCTTCTTGTTGCCTATCTACTGCCCAAGGTGTATGGACAACTTTTAATGAAGGAAAGTGGAAGGAAAGAAGCTTGAATCTCACATGCATGGAGCATTCAAGGTGGACGGCAATGGTGGAATTCTTTTTACCATTTTCGGCTGAGTTTGGGAGCTTGAAGATGGAGTTGAATTTGCTGTCCAAATGGTGAGTTAGTGGTCCACTTTGATGGGTGAGTGGAGCACTAAGCTTAATCTAATATTAGTTTAATCTTAACTTTCATTTTCCCACATTTAACTCTCCATTTTTGCTATTTACATTATGTACCACTAATTTAATTTTTCATTATATTTTCCAAGTGTAATATCATGTATTTTTAATGGACATTTAGGTCAAAAGACAACTCGGGGTGTCAAATGACCACAATGCCCCTGTTCGGGTTGCATTCCCAATTTTTCAGTAACACAGGATTTTGTCCATTTTCCGATTTCTCACTTTTCTTTGTACTAATTAATTAATTTTTCTTTGATATTTGTAATGGCATTTATACATCAATAGACATTTATTTAAGTCCTAAAAATATTTTTCAGGGTTCCCCACGGTCCAGGGCTAGTCAACGGTCCACGCCGCGACTTCCCAATGCGGTGACCCATCGCTAGGGTTCTCGGCGTACTTAACTTGGTTACATTTCTTTGCTATTATTTTTTCTTTGTTTTTCTTGTATTTTCATTTGTTGTATTTCATTATTTTATGTCTCCTCACTCATATCGAAGTATAGTTCTAGACATCCTAGCTGTCTAGACAACACTGGTCACCGGAACAGTAGAATACGCTACCGAACTTAGGGGCGTTACAACTATACACATACACATGCTGCCATCAATAGCAACATAATTCAACAACCCAAACCAAGAAACAACACATTTTAAACTACACTTTAAAGTTGCCGATTTGCACATCCTCTTCAATTAGCTTCAAAGCTTCCAAAACCAAGTGCACTATCACACATACACTTAGTATATGTTATTCAAATTATTTCTATATACATAAACACTTATACTAACATCTTAAACAACCATAAATAAGTAAAAACAAGCTACAATAGTGAGTTTCCATGGCTGCCAAAATGGTGTATCACCATTCAATCATCAACATAAAAAATTCTTTCATAAATCAACTACCCACAGCCTTGGTTACACTTTTAATGAAAAAAGAATTAAAAACACTCAATTACCACTTTTCAAGCTTGATCAAAACCTCACTAAACTTCTTAAAATTGCTATCAAACTCTTCCTTGTAAGGTGAGGAGTAAAGTTAATAAAGGAACCTAGTGGAAAAAGTGGCTAGAACATGGTGAACTGGAGCTTGGAGTGTGGACAGCCAGGGAGTTTTCTCCCAAGGTTTGGTTCAGCTGGTTTTGCAAAGTGAGGTTGAAGATGGGTTTTCAACATTCCAAGTGTCCCTTAAGGTGTCCCAAAGTTAAGGTTAGTGGAGCACTTAAGGAGATATAATAGTTATTTATTCCAAGTTTCCAATTTTTGCAATTTGGCCACCACACTTTCACTATTTACATAATGTATCTCCTTTTAATTTTTCATGACATTTTTAAAGTGTAATATCATTTATTTTTAATGGATATTTAGGTCAAAAGGTATCTTGAGATGTCAATTGATCACAATACCCCTATTCGGGTTGCATTCCCGATTTTTTGATAACACCGAGTTTTGTCGTTTTCTCGATTTCTCGTTTTTCTTTGTACTAATTAATTAATTTTTCTTTAATATTTCTAATGACATTTATACTTCAATAAATGTTTATTTAAGTCTTAAAGGTTTCCCGCTGTCCAGGGCTGTCACACCCTACTCCTTGTAAGATGTAACATACTCCTGTAGTACACCTAATGAATTACCGTACTTCGCCTACCGGTAACCCATTAAATATACTACAAGGGATTTTGAAACAATTTTCGTTCATTTTTAAATTGGTGGGTAAAATTTTCTCAGATATTAAAAATCTTTATTTAAAGTCCAAATGTAAATCAAATTTTTAAATATTTAAAAATCTCTGCAATTTTTACAAAAATTTCGGCAGAGTGCCGTCTGTATTCTAAGAAAACAGTTATTCAAAACCTGAAAATAAAGACACTCATAATATTTTTCTCAACAACTTCTTCAAATTTCACAATCCATCTCAACCAATTTCTCAAGTCTCAAAATTTAAACCTTCCTCATTTCACAAATCAACCCAAGTAATTCAATACACAGTTTAAATTAAATAAAATATTGAAATATCTCATTAAGATAACAAGATGAATATTTATATTCATGGGAGTATTAAAAATTTAGCAGTGCAAACTTTATAAATACATAAAATCTCAAGATAATATTACAATAATTTATATTTAATTACAATCGAAAAATATGTTACAAAAGAGTTGGTACAACTGCTCAGAGTAAACTTCATATATATAATTACAGAATTACATCAAAAGCTAATGTACAAGGGTATACCTATGATATACCTGAGGATAATCTCACCGTGTCTTTCAGTAACCTCGCTCAGCTGCTCTATATTTTCTTTCACCTGCGATAGTATACAAAGCTATCGCTGAGTGGTGAACTCAGTGGTGCACAAACTAATAATTAAAACTTAATACAAATTACTCTTAACAATTCATAATGAATAAAAATTTAAAATTTCTAAATTCTTCAAAATCCATGACATTCAAAAATTATTACTTTCATTCATGCAAATTTTTCATTTGAATAACATTTTGATCAATTAATAACTATTATTTACATTTCTTTTAAATTTCGAAACAATACAAAAATATTTTGAATCACTAACAAATTAGTCATTTCAATCACAATTTATCAAATTATGCATAATTTAAAGGGCGTTGCCAGCAATTCACACAGTTGATCCCATGACCCAAAATTCAAATAGATGCCGTGTTGTATGCCACGACATTTCACATTCTCCCAATAACCGAGGCTAAAAGGGAGAAACAAAGACTAGCTAGTATATATGAGTACTCATTCAAATTCTTCCCCAACTGGCAAGCCAGAGAGGAAGTAACTCGCCCCATCTAGTGGAGGAGATATCTCATTAGACAAGCTAATGAGAATTCACAACAAATTTTGCCATGTCAACTGTGGTTTCAAATCATATTCAAAACAATTTCTATTTACAAAGTGTTTACAAATCAACATATTTAATCATTATAAATTCATACTCAAGGTTGGCAACACATCAAACTTAAAATTTACAATCCTCAAAACAATGCAATAAATCCTTAAATGCATAAGAAAATTTATATTCAAATTATACAAATTCATTCAACAAATTAAAATCCTCAATACAACAAAATTATAAATCATAAAATAACTTGTTCAAATCAATTTAGAAATGAAAAGTAACAAAATAGTTAGTTGTCCACAAACCTTATACGAGTCGCCTCTTGGCCTTGACTCGATCCCTTGGGTTCTTTTTCGGTTTTCTTTTCAACTGAAACACATAATTTCACAGTGTTTCAGTATCATAACTCATCGTAAATCCAATAATAAATTCAAATTCACTTATACCTAGCTTTAATATGCTAAACTTGGCGTTCTTCAAAATTTGTGTTTCGGGGTTACTATTCACTACACTATTCAAGTCAATTTGTTGACTTTCTAAGGCTTAATAGGTATGGGAATTCCAATTTCACCCACATACCACATTTTGGTCACTAAATTTATTGGTTTTGGTTGTTTTCTCAAATTCTAAGTCTTTTAGGCAAATTTACAAATTTTTAGTTTTGGTATCCTAAGTTGCACTGTTCCATTGGTCACTTTACTGTTAGAATTTGGCAAAACTTTCTTCATAAAAAATGTTCCTTATTGTCTTAAGTTTATTCTTCTTTCTGAATCACTCCAATTGGATTTTTGTAGGTCAAGTTATAGCCATTTGAACCATGGCTACCGGATTGGACTTAACCCAGATTTCTGGGCAATTTTTGGCTCTGGCAATTTTAGGTAACCAAATTTGGGTGGCCAAATGACTTGGTTAATGGTATAATTTGTGTTTTTCTTCTTCATGAAAGTTTTAGATCTATACCTCAAATGTCCACTGGTAAAATTTTAGGTCATTTAGACCTGCCTAGCTCAAGTTATGGCCAAATGAACAAACACTGTTCATTTGGTCAGTTTATACAGGGCAGACTGAGATTATCCGGATTGGGTCAATTTATTCACTAGGTTTTGGTCACTTTTTGGGCATAGTTCCTGAATGAAAATTGTGTCATTTAGTGTCTACTTTCATTCCCAATTGGTCTCATACCAATTGGACTTGTAAATTTTCAGTTTTGGTCCCTCAAAGGGAAGCATGACCACATGGAATCCGAATTTAACCTCAACTCCAACACTTCCAACACACTTCATTTGGTCAAAAATGACCATTTTTCACCTCAAACTAGGTCAACTACATCATTTCACCATTTTTTCACATTTTGTCTCCCAAACCTAAGGTGTCCAAAACCCTAGTTCACCAATTAATTGCATTTAACCAATTCAATGCATTTAATCATAATTACTCAACCCAATTAAGCTCACATACACTTTCAAATCCACCAAATTCATGCATACATATATCAAAACACTAGTTGGCCAAATTTTCAAATCCACCAAATTCATCCATACATATATCAAAATCCTAGTTGGCCAAATTTTCAGTTTGGCCCTTCACAAATGTTTTTATTTCATTTTAAGTTAAGATTTAAGTTACCTACACTAAGAACATAATTATTAAACATAAATTTTCAATTTAAATTCACTAACCTTAAACCTTGAATTTAGATCTTCAATTCCACCCCTCTTTCCTTCTTTCTTTCTTGCTCAATCCTCTTCTCAAGTGAAGTTATCAAGTTCTAATGGATTAATTTGGGGTCAAGGTAAAGTTTAGTAGGAGTTTTGAAGCTTGAACTCAAGCTTCAATGGAGTTTCTTCTATGGTGGCTTAGGGAAAGGTGGGGCGGCAACTTAGGTGAAGGTGTAACATCCCCACTGTACTTATTTTGTACGTTTTATTACTCCAGTAGTCAAATAATAGTCCAGGCAAGTCAGTATGTCTGGAACTACACTTCGGTGATAGTTAACAGACATATAATGATGAAATAAATAAAAAGAAAATACAAGAAAAATCAAACAAAAATGAAAGAGAGAAAATGATGCTAAGTTAAACGAGCCGGCACCACAGCGATGGGTGACCGCACCGGGAAGGCCGTTGCTAACCCCAGGACTGCGGGGAACCCTCTGAATCTAATTTTGAGACATAAATAAAGGTTTATTGAAATGTAATTGACGCTAGAAATATCAAAGAAAAATTAGTAATTAGTACAAAGAAAAATGAAAAAAAAATCGAGAAATAGACAAAAATCGGTGTTACCGAAAAATCGGAAATGTAACCCGAAGTGGGGTATTTTGGTCTGTAACACCCCTATGTTCGGTAGTGCGTTCTACTGTTCCGGTGACCAGTGTTGTCCGGACAGTTAGGATGCCTAGAACTACACTTCGTTATGAGTGAGGAGACATAAAATAATGAAATACAAGAAAAGAAAACACAAGAAAAACAAAGGAAAAATAATAGCAAAGAAATGTAATCAAGTTAAGCGAGCCGAGAACCCTAGCGATGGGTGACCGCACCGGGAAATCACGGCGTGGACCGTTGACTAGCCCTGGACTGCGGGGAACCCTGGAAAATATTTATAGGACTTAAAGAGACATCAATTGAAGTATAAATATCATTAGAAATATCAAAGAAAAATTAAATAATTAGTACAAAGAAAAGTGAGAAATCGAAAAACGGACAAAACCCGGTGTTACCGAAAAATCGGGAATGCAACCCGAATAGGGGCATTATGGTCATTTGACATCCCGAATTGTCTTTTGACCTAAATGTCCATTAAAAATAAATAATATTACACTTAGAAAATAAAATAAAAAATTAATTTGGTGGTACTTAATGTAAATAGCCAAAAGCGGAGTGAAAATTGTGTAAATAACACATTTAACATATTATATGATTTAAATTTGGTGAGTGGACCACTAGGGGTTTAATTAAATACTAATGGGGCAGGTGTAAGTCCATTTCACCATCTGCACTTCATCTTCTCCAAATCCCTTCAACCTTGCCGAATTGAAGAAAAGAGAATCCTCCATTGCCGTTTGCATGAAGCTCCATTAACTCCTTTATTTCACCTCCAATCATCTAGGTTTCTTCATTAAAGATCACCTCCACATCACAAGGAAGAAGTAGATACCAATATCAAGAGGTTTAGTGAAGGTTTAGCAAGTCCCAACCATAGGTAAGTTTGTATTTTTGAACATTGCTTTGTTAAACTTTATATACATGTTATGGGTGTGTGCTTTGTGAAGAAAATTTTCAAGTTTGAGGAGTTCTTGATATATCCATTTTTGGACAGCCATGGAGTTGTATGTTTAATGAAATATTCTTACATATGTTTGATGAGAATTCATGTTGAATAGGGTGAATTGATGTCCTAGTAAGTTATTTCCATATGTAATGGTGATTATGCATTTGAAATTGAAGTTGAAGAAAGTATGCGAAACTTTGGCATTGTGGAACAATTCGGCCTTGGGACTCCATGATGAATGTATGAATTCATGAAGATATTGGCAGAATTATGACATTGAGGATTGATGGATATGTATATAAATTAGTTGTGGAAACTGTATGAAATAATGAGTAGTGTTTATGTGTATTTGTGGTTGTATTTGGACTTTGTAAATTAGAGTTTTATTTGGTGTATTGAGGATATTTGTATTCTGCCCAAAGTGACTTTAAAGTGAAGTGGTATATGGTTTTGGTAATGTACAAAATCAGAATTGGTAAGGGAAGTGGACTTAGAGTAAGGTAAATGTGTAATTGATACATGTTTGTGCAATGTAATTAAGGACAGCCTATATTTTAGCCCATAACTTTAAATGTGTAACTCCAATTGGTATGAGACCAATTGGAGGTGAAACTAGGCACAAAATGTGCCAACTTTCATTTAGAAAGCATACCAAAATTCTGCTTGCAAGGTAGCACGAAAAATGACCAATTCGGATTAAGTACAATTGAGACCTGAAAATTGACCAATTGGGCAGCAGTTAGTGTTTAGGCCATAACTCACTCAAAACAGGTCCAATTGACCTGAAATTTTAACCATGCATATTTAAGACCCATACCTACAAGTCTTATGAAGACACCAAAGCCCAGAAATGACCATAAGCAAGTCAAACAACTTGCACAAGTTCGGGTCCAAAAACTAGCTGAACCAAAGTTGACCAAAGTTGACCTAAAATGACCTAATTTGATGCCATTTGACCAGCAATAGTAAAATGACCATAACTTGGTCTACATAACTCGGATTGACCTGAAATTTTGCCCCGCGTGCAATAAGACATAGATCTACAAGTTTGTAGTTTTGACCGAAACCCGAAAACCGAGGGAACTAGGTCTTCCGACTAGGTCAAACTAGTATCCCGGAATCCAGCAATTTGCAATAAAATGCACTAAACAAGGAAATGAAATTGGTAACGAGTACCAACCCTAAAACACTATCGAATGTGACATATTAGTAACACTAAAACCTAAATTACCTAGAACGCATCGAGGGTCGGTATATTAGGCGACTAAGCAAATAATTGCTTTCAGTGAATTATTTGTCAAACATTATCGATAGAGACAGTTTAATTTAGTACTGAAACACTTCAAATTGTGTTTCTCAGTTACCAAAGACTCAGGAAAAGGGAAGGAAACACTGAGTCTAGACCAAGAGACAGTTATCAGAGGTTTGTGCACAACAACTATTTCTTTTGAATTTTTCAATTAAATGAATTATGACTATTTGTACATTATTATTTTAAATTGTGGAAATGTGTTTGAATGGATATTTATTGCTTGAAAAGCATTGTAAATGATTTGAAAACTGTGAGAAATTATTTGAATGGTATTGATGGATACTTATTGATTGAAAAGTATTGGAAATGGTTTGAAACTACAGCTATCATGTATATTGATTGTATTCCTCGCTAGCTTGTCTAGTGGGACGAATTGAATTCCCTCTCTGGTTGAAGTGTTGAGGTGTGTGCCTGTTGAGGACGAATTGGATGAGTACTCATATTTTTGCTAGCTAGCTATGTTATTCCTCATTAGTCATTGACTTTTGGGACGAATTGAATACCTCATTAGCCATCGCTTTTGGGACGAATTGAACTTTGGAACATGATTAAGCTGTGTGTGATTTATTGATATGTATTGTGAGATTGTGAAATGAATTTAAACTCTTATTGACATATACTATCTTTTGAATTCAACCATGATCTGACTTATTGAAATTTATTGTGATATTGAGAAATGGAGTTTAAATTCTTGTTGACAATTATTGTCTTGAAATTAACTATGGTTTTAAGTATCCACTATTTATATGATTTATGAATTGTGATTTAAATTGTATTTGGTTAATGTTGTGCACCACTGAGACATTGTCTCAGCGATAGCTTTATTCTTTATCACGGTAGACAGACAGACAGGGCAGCAGACTAGGCTGCTAGTACCTCCAGCGAGAGATTACTGGGTATAATGAGTATACCACATTTTGTAATTGTACTGTAATGTATGACCACTGTATGTACATATTGTTTTTGATTTTGAGCAGTTGTAAATTAAAATTGTACATTGAAGTTGTAAGGTAAATTATGAGTTATTTTGACTTGTAAAAATTGTATTATATTTCTTTTATCTCAGTCTTTGAAAAATCACTCTGGATTTGAGTTGATAAATATGTTGTGTTGAGAAATATGTTGAAGTTCAGATTTGGAAAAATATTGAAGTGCTTTTTTACAGGTTTTCTGAAGAACTGTTTTACCCAAAATACAGATGGCACTCTGCCAAAATTTTTACAGAAATTCCAAATAATTCAAATGTGTTAGTTCTATCACTTCAGTTCAAAAAGGTTTTTAACACTTGTAAATAGTGCTCATCACTGTAAAAGAAGTAAGAAAAGTTTTTAAAATCCCTTGTAGTGTATTTAATGGGTTATCAGTAGACGGAGTTGGTAATTCATTAGGTATACTACGGGATCATGTTATGCCTTACAGAGGGGCAGGGTGTGACATGTTTTAGTGGTATCAGAGCTAGTTTTTTTAAATTCTATTTTCACATGTTATTTGAATATTCTTTCTTCATAGTACAACTGCTCAACATCATTGTTTGATACATACAGTACATTACATTATAAATATGCACTAACGGGAGGAAATCTGTAACGATCGGGAACCAACCACTAGAGGAATTGTCCGTTTTGGCTATAAGCCTCATGGTTTTGTCCCATAGATGGAGTGGAGAACTTCCCAGGAGGTCACCCATCCTAGGATTTCTCTCAAGCGAGCACGCTTAACCCTGGAGTTCTTCCAACTCTCCAGGCCATTCCACCAAAAGGCGCCTCTAGTGATTAGTTCCCCCATTTTATATATCATTACTTTTGAACCCAAGACCAACTCCGTGCTTTGCTGATGTGGGATTTGCCTAAGGGACCTTTCTCCCCCCCTTTCGGGACTCAGCATCCTCGCTTAGGTTTGCCCCACCATCACCCAAGAAGACACGTGAGCAGCTCTGATACCAATTGTAACGATCGGGAACTAACCACTAGAGGAATTGTCCGCTTTGGCTATAAGCCTCACGGTTTTGTCCCATAGGTGGAGTGGAGAACTTCCCAGGAGGTCACCCATCCTAGGATTTCTCTCAAGCGAGCACGCTTAACCCTGGAGTTCTTCTAGCTCTCAAGGCCATTCCACCAAAAGGTTCCTCTAGTGATTAGTTCCCCCATTTTATATATCATTACTTTTGAACCCAAGACCAACTCCGTGCTTTGCCGATGTGGAATTTGCCTAAGGGACCTTTTCAAATGTAATGGCCCGGCCCACTAGTGATATTGTCCGCTCTGGGCTGAAGCCCTCACGGTTTTAAAACGCGTCACTAGGGGTTACGAACCACCAACTTATATACCCAGCATCTCTCCCGTGTTTTGTCGATGTGGGATTTGCCTAGGGTGTTACAATTCACCCCCTTTGTGGGACTCAGCGTCCTCGCTGAGGTTTGCCCCACCATCGTTCAAGGTTGCATGCGGAACCTGGATCTGATACCACAAATGTAATGGCCCGGCCCACTAGTGATATTGTCCGCTCTGGGCTGAAGCCCTCACGGTTTTAAAACGCGTCACTAGGGGTTACGAACCACCAACTTATATACCCAACATCTCTCTCGTGTTTTGTTGATGTGGGATTTGCCTATGGTGTTACAAAATCTCCTTGTGTTATTTGTTCAGGAGATCTAGAATCCTCGCATTGACCATGGAAGAGGGTGATCGTTCAGTCGATCAATCTATTGAGGCTGAGGTGCAAGGGGATGCCCCAGGCCTACACAATGTCAGTGGTTCAGCAGCACCAACCCCTCTGATGTCGCAGTTTCTGCTCGATTCGCTCAATGGATGGGCAATGTTCCAACAAATGGCTGGTAATGTGCCTACTCAAGTCCCAATACAGACACTAGTGGTACAACCACAGTCTCCTACTAGGCAGTATGACAAATTGATGAAGTATGGGGCTACAGAGTTTAAGGGGACAGTAGATCCTCTAGAAGCTGAACAGTGGTTAGAGAGGATGGATGGGGTATTCAAGAAACTGCATTGCGCGGAGGAGCTCAGATTTGAATACTCTGTATCTTTGATCTGAGGATGCTTATATGGTGGAAAACCATTCCCCACGATGCAGTAGAACTGTAGTGCTAACATGGAATGACTTTCTCGGGAATTGATGTAAATATGTCTCGATGCTTATGTAGACCCGAAGTTACAAGAATTCTTAAGTTTGAAGCAGAGCAGATCGGTGGTGAGTATGAAAGAGAATTTTCCTGCCTGAGCCATTCTGCAGTGAGTTTACTTTCTACCAGCAGGGAGAGATGCAAGAGGTTTGAAACTGGCTTGAAGCCCAGTATCTTATTACAAATAGTCGGCTCCAAACACACTAACTTCTCTGAACTTATTTCTCAAGCTCTAGAGTTAGAAAGAATTGAGTCTGAAGCTACTCCTGAGAAAAAGAAATCAGAGAAGACAAAGAAAGAGGGAAAATCAGAGAAACGAGTTCGGTGGTCCTCTTTGGAAAGAGGAAGAACTATGGGGACATGGCGGAGGTGGTAAGAAATGCGGTAGGGGAAGATATTCAGGCGAAGCCTCCCTATCCAGTCAGCAGAGTACCAGAGGTTCCTACCCTCCCTGCCAATGTGAGACATGTGGAAGAAATCATGGTGGGATCTACTACAAGGCTATTGGAGCCTGTTATAATTGTGGAAGCACAGGACACTTTGCCAAGGACTGCACCAGTAGTCGCAGAGTTGGACCACCTCCTACTCTGCGAAGGGTCGTTGAGCCACTGTCACGAAGTTCACAACAACCCAGAAGAGGTAGAGGAAGGGGTAGAGGTAGCCTAGCGAGCAGCCAAGGCACGATGAAACAATCGAGCAAGGCGATGCTCGATCGAGAATGTATGCAATGAGACAGAGGGAAGAGGCCGAGACATCTGACGTTGTAGCTGGTACCTTCTCAACTTTTAACCAAGATGTGTTTGTGTTATTTGATTCGGGTTCTACCCATTCTTATGTGAGTGCTAGCATCATTGATTACATTACTGTTCCATGTACAAAAATGGACTTTGAGGTGCTAGTAACAAGTCCACTAGGACAGGAAGTCAGGGTTAATAGAATGTATAGAGATTGTCCTTTGGTGATCCAAGGACACACTTTTCTGTCCGATCTCATTGAAATGCCCTTCAGAGATTATGATATCATATTGGGCATGGATTGGTTAGCTAGGCATCATGCCATGATTGACTGTAGGCTGAAGACAGTCACTTTGGCCTTCCTCAGTACAATGATGTGGTAATACATGGGGAGAGGTAGTTATTGCCATCAAACATCATTTCGGCTACACTAGCCAGAAAAATGATCAGAAAGGGGTGTGAAGCATACTTGGCACATGTGGTAGACACCCAAGTGGGGAGTCCAGCATTGAAGGACATCCCTACAGTATATGACTTTCGGATGTGTTTCTGATGAATTGCGGGATTACCTCGGAAGAGAAGTGCAGTTTGAAATTAATGTTACACCTGGTGTGGATCCAATCTCCATAACGCCATACAGAATGGCACCAGCAGAGTTGAAGGAGTTGAAGATACAATTGCAAGAATTACTTGAAAAGGGCTTCATCCGCCCTAGTGTGTCACCTTGGGAGCACGGTGTTGTTTGTTAAGAAGAAGGATGGTACTCTCCGCTTATGCATTGACTACCGACAGTTGAATAAGGTGACAATAAAGAACAGATATCCATTGCCTCGCATTGATGATCTGTTTGATCAGTTGAAGGGTGCAGCTGTATTCTCCAAAATTGATTTGCGATCTGGTTATTATCAGTTGAAGGTGCAAGAGCAGAGTATTCCAAAAACTGCTTTCAGAACTCGGTATGGCCACTATGAGTTTCTAGTAATGCCATTCGGGTTAACAAATGCTCCAGCTGCTTTTATGGATCTGATGAACACTATTTTCAGACCATATCTTGACCAATTTGTGGTGGTATTTATTGATGACATTTTGATATATTCGAGAAATGCAGAGGAGCATGTGGACATCTGCGGATTATCTGCAGACTTTAAGGGAGAAAATTTATACGCCAAATTGTGAAATGTGAATTTTGGCTAAAAGAAATCTCCTTTTGGGACATGTTGTGTCAATTGAAGGGATCAAGGTAGATTCGGCAAGGTAGAAGCTATCCTTAATTGGAAGTCGCCAGAACATCACAAAAATTCGCGATTTTAGGTTTAGCTAGATATTACCGTCGGTTTGTGAAGGGTTTTCTATGTTATCTTCTCCATCGACCAAGCGCCGGAAAGATGTAAAATTTGGTGGGTGACAAATGCCACAAAGTTTTGATGACTTGAAGAGGTGTTTGGTGAAGCTCAGTTCTCACTTTACCCACTCGGGTAAAGAATACCGCGATTTATAGTGATGCTTCTCACAATGGGTTAGGCTGTGTACTGATGCAAGATCGAAATGTCATTGCTTATGCATCACGCCAGCTGAAACCGCATGAGAGGAACTACCCAACACATGATCTGGAGCTAGCAGCTATTGTTTTTGCTCTGAAGATCTGGAGACACTATTTGTATGGGGAGAAATGCTACATTTACACAGATCACAAGAGCTTGAAGTACTTAGGCACCCAGAAGGAATTGAATTTGAGGCAGAGGAGATGGTTAGAACTCATTAAAGACTATGATTGCTTAATAGACTATCAGCCAGGGAAAGCAAATGTGGTGGCTGACGCCTTAAGTCGCAAGACTATGGCAAGTCTCAGAGTTTCTCCTTTGTCCATGGTATGTGAATTGAAAGCACAGCATGCCAGTTTAGAGATTGATGATGAGGGACAGACAGTAGTTGCATGGCATGTACAGCCAGTGTTGATTGATCAGATCAGAATGGTTGCTCAGAGTAATGAAAAATACCAAAAGCTACTGAAAGAAGTTCAGCAGGGCAAGAAACCTGAATTCTCTGTGAGAGATGATGATTTATTACTACATCAGGGTAGAGTGTGCATTCCTAGTGATGTGGAACTGAGACAGATCATTATGAAGGAAGCACATGAGTCACCTTTTGCTATGCACCCTGGTGGAACTAAAATGTACAGAGGGCTGAAAGAGCATTACTGGTGGATAGGTATGAAGAGAGATATAGCTGAGTTTGTTTCCAAATGCCTAACTTGTCAGCAAGTAAAGGCAGAACATCAAGTTCCAGCTGGTTTGTTACATCCTTTGTCGATGCAGTGGAAATGGGAACGAATAACTATGGATTTTGTTACAGGACTTCCACGGACACAGAGTAGTCATGATGCAGTATGGGTTATAGTTGACAGATTGACTAAGTCTGCTCACTTTTTGCCAGTTCGGATGGACTATAGCCTGGAAAGATTGGTCAAATTGTACATATATGAGATTGTAAAATTGCATGGAGTGCCAGTATCAATTGTGTCGACAGAGATCCTAGGTTCACTTCTAGATTAGGGTAGTCTTGAGAGCCCTAGGAACTAGATTGAACTTCAAAGACAAAGATTCCACCCATGCATGGATGGCCACCGAGAGGGTGATTCAGATATTGGAGGATATGCTATGGGCTTGTGTGATTGAATTTGAAGGTAGCTGGGATACACACTTGCCTCTAATTGAGTTTGCTTACAACAACCGCTATCAATCAAGCATTAGGATGCCTCCATATGAAGCATTGTATGGTAGGAAGTGCAGAACTCCCTTATGTTGGGATGAAGTAGGTGAAAGGAAGATGATTGGGCCATAAATTGTTCAGCAGACAGAGGAAAATATTAGATTGATCAGAGATAGACTCAAGGCTGCATCAGACCGTCAGAAGTCCTATGTTGATTTGAAAAGAAGAGATATTGAATATGCAGTGGGTGATAAGGTATTCCTAAAAGTTTCTCCTTGGAAGAGGATTATGAGATTTGGCAGAAAGGGGAAACTGAGTCCTCGTTTCATCGGACCATATGAGGTTCCGGAAAGAGTGGGTCCTTTGGCATATCGATTGGCATTACCTCCAGCTAACAAGGATACATGGTCTTCCATGTGTCCATGTTAAGGAGGTACAGATCGACCCATCTCATGTACTATCGGTTGAAGAGATTGAGGTAAATCCAGGACCTCTCATATGAGTAAGAACCCATTAAAATTCTGGCTTATGAGGTGAAGCAGCTGAGGAACAAACAGATACACCTGGTTAAAGTGCTGTGGAACCATCATTCAGGCCAAGAAGCTACTTGGGAATGTGAAGAGGATATGAGGAGATAACACCCACAGCTGTTCAGAGACTAATGCCAGGTAAAATTTCGAGACGAAATTTATTTTAAGGGGGGGAGAATTGTAACACCCCTATGTTCGGTAGTGCGTTCTACTGTTCCGGTGACCAGTGTTGTCCGGACAGCTAGGATGCCTAGAACTACACTTCGTTATGAGTGAGGAGACATAAAATAATGAAATACAAGAAAATAAAACACAAGAAAAACAAAGGAAAAATAATAGCAAAGAAATGTAACCAAGTTAAGCGAGCCGAGAACCCTAGCGATGTGTGACACTTTTGGAAATCACGGCGTGGACCGTTGACTAGCTCGGATCATGGGGAACCCTGGAAAATATTTATAGGACTTAAAGAGACATCAATTGAAGTATAAATATCATTAGAAATATCAAAGAAAAATTAAATAATTAGTACAAAGAAAAGTGAGAAATCGAAAAACGGACAAAACCCGGTGTTACCGAAAAATCGGGAATGCAACCCGAATAGGGGCATTATGGTCATTTGACATCCCGAATTGTCTTTTGACCTAAATGTCCATTAAAAATAAATAATATTACACTTAGAAAATAAAATAAAAAATTAATTTGGTGGTACCTAATGTAAATAGCCAAAAGCGGAGTGAAAATTGTGTAAATAACACATTTAACATATTATATGATTTAAATTTGGTGAGTGGACCACTAGGGGTTTAATTAAACACTAATGGGGCAGGTGTAAGTCCATTTCACCATCTGCACTTCATCTTCTCCAAATCCCTTCAACCTTGCCGAATTGAAGAAAAGAGAATCCTCCATTGCCGTTTGCATGAAGCTCCATTAACTCCTTTATTTCACCTCCAATCATCTAGGTTTCTTCATTAAAGATCACCTCCACATCACAAGGAAGAAGTAGATACCAATATCAAGAGGTTTAGTGAAGGTTTAGCAAGTCCCAACCATAGGTAAGTTTGTATTTTTGAACATTGCTTTGTTAAACTTTATATACATGTTATGGGTGTGTGCTTTGTGAAGAAAATTTTCAAGTTTGAGGAGTTCTTGATATATCCATTTTTGGACAGCCATAGAGTTGTATGTTTAATGAAATATTCTTACATATGTTTGATGAGAATTCATGTTGAATAG
Source organism: Hevea brasiliensis (assembly GCF_030052815.1). Taxonomy (NCBI): domain Eukaryota; kingdom Viridiplantae; phylum Streptophyta; class Magnoliopsida; order Malpighiales; family Euphorbiaceae; genus Hevea; species Hevea brasiliensis. The sequence continues at coordinate 82,947,708 of NC_079493.1, read as the reverse complement.
GGTTAATTGATGTCCTAGTAAGTTATTTCCATATGTAATGGTGATTATGCATTTGAAATTGAAGTTGAAGAAAGTATGCGAAACTTTGGCATTGTGGAACAATTCGGCAGCCTTGGGACTCCATGATGAATGTATGAATTCATGAAGATATTGGCAGAATTATGACATTGAGGATTGATGGATATGTATATAAATTAGTTGTGGAAATTGTATGAAATAATGAGTAGTGTTTATGTGTATTTGTGGTTGTATTTGGACTTTGTAAATTAGAGTTTTATTTGGTGTATTGAGGATATTTGTATTCTGCCCAAAGTGACTTTAAAGTGAAGTGGTATATGGTTTTGGTAATGTGCAAAATCAGAATTGGTAAGGGAAGTGGACTTAGAGTAAGGTAAATGTGTAATTGATACATGTTTGTGCAATGTAATTAAGGACAGCCTATATTTTAGCCCATAACTTTAAATGTATAACTCCAATTGGTATGAAACCAATTGGAGGTGAAACTAGGCACAAAATGTGCCAACTTTCATTTAGAAAGCATACCAAAATTCTGCTTGCAAGGTAGCACGAAAAATGACCAATTCGGATTAAGTACAATTGAGACCTGAAAATTGACCAATTGGGCAGCAGTTATTGTTTAGGCCATAACTCACTCAAAACAGGTCCAATTGACCTGAAATGTTAACCATGAATAGTTAAGACCCATACCTACAAGTCTTATGAAGACACCAAAGCCCAAAAATGACCATAAGCAAGTCAAACAACTTGCACAAGTTCGGGTCCAAAAACTAGCCGAACCAAAGTTGACCAAAGTTGACCTAATATGACCTAATTTGATGCCATTTGACCAGCAATAGTAAAATGACCATAACTTGGTCTACATAACTCGGATTGACCTGAAATTTTTCCCCGCGTGCAATAAGACATAGATCTACAAGTTTGTAGTTTTGACCGAAACCCGAAAACTGAGGGAACTAGGTCTTCCGGCTAGGTCAAACTAGTATTGTTTGCACACCGGGAGACACTTTGTGACCGATGGTGTGACAGCCCGAGGTACTAGGTACCCAGTGCCAGTATATCCGTTTATCCAGTCTGGTCAGTATATAGGCTACACGGGCAGTAATTTAAGTACTATTAAATTCAAATACCTAAATCCAATCTACTGACATACAGCACCACAAAAAATTTGTAAACACTTTATTTACTTTATTTTAGTGTATATTTCTTTATATTTGGCACCACTAAGCAAAATTGCTTAGCGCGTTGCTTTTGTAACGCGTAGGTATTGGAGATACAGCTGGGGAGCCCAGCAGACCTACGACCTGGTAAGACATCAGATCTGCACAGGAGTCCAGAGTCATCTGCACTGCATTGCATACATGGTAGGACTTAGGATATCTTGTATTTTGTACTTTTGTTATATATTTGAAATTCAGCCCTATATTTAGTAATGTTATGAAAGCTCTAAAGTTTGAAATATTTTGTACATATTAAATAACATGGAAATTTTCTGTACATATTTAAATTATTATGGACTGTATTATGGAACTGTTTAATGACTGTAAAAGTCTATTGACTTTACTGAGAAATAGAGACTATGAAATATTTGAGATTTTGATATTATCATATTGAACTGTTTTCAATAGGTTTGGAAGGGCAGTTTGTCCAAAATACAGACGGCACCTTGCCAAATTTTTATTACTATTTTAAAACACTGACTTTATTAAAGTGTGAAAATAGAACCAGTATGCTATAAATAGCACATAAACACTTCTTAAAATCAAATTGAGTTTAGAAAATGTGATATTCACAGACTAGGTGCTCCGGCACGCCGTGTAGCACGCCTTGCTCGGCTATTCTGTAGACGGGTAAGGGGTGTTACAGAAGGAAGAAGACTTTTTGGTTTTTTTTTTCTTTTTTTCTTTTCTTGTATTTTTTTCTCTTAGGAAGACCATAAATCATTTTAATTAAATTTATTAATTATAACATTTATGGCATCATGCATGATGTCATGCGTGATGTCATCTCCCTTCACTTTTTCATTTTCTTCTTTTTTTTTTAAATTTTTCTATTAGTTCTTTAATTTAATTCCCGACTTCGAAATTTTTTTTCTCCGATTTTATTTGTGATTAGGTCGAGTCACCAGTGGTCAATTGACCAAATTGCCCTCGCGGCTTCAACGGTTTGCAAATAATTCAATATTTCTTTCGGCTCCCTGACCTAATTATTTGACTGACTTAACAATTCTTTTTCGTGATTTTCTCTTTTCCACTGTGTTCTTAATGGTCATAAGGACCGCGGCGTCACATTTTACGGTTTGAAATTTGAGTTTAAATCGACTTCGCAGTCGTTCCCGAGAAGGTCACCCATCGCTGTGACTCTTGGCTCGTTTAACTTCTTATGTTCTGTTTTTCTTATTTATACTTAACTAATTAACAATTACTAATTATTTGTGTTTACGGCTTATCTAGTTGTCTTAGATGTGGTTCTAATCTCCTTAATTATCCGGACCGACACCGGTCACCAGAACAGTGAAATATACCAGGCTATGCAAATAGGGGTGTTACAATTCTCCCCCCCCGTAAAATAATTTCATCCTTGAAATTTTACTTGGTATCCATCTCTGAACAGTTGTGGGTGCTGTCTCCTCATATTCTATTCACGCTCCTAGGTAGCTTCTTGGCCTGAATGATGGTTCCGTAGCACTTTAACCAATACTATTTACTCATCAATTGTTCATCTCGTGTGCCAAGTTTCTTATGAGCTTCTGTCATAAGTTAGATTCAATTTCATTTCAATTTTAGAGGTAAGCAAATCTGTGTGTTAGTGGATCCACTCTTTCTAGGACCTCGTATGATCCTATGGGTGAAAACTTAGTTTTACTCTTTTCTTATCAAATCTCTTGATCATTTGATGCAACCTTCAATTTAGTTTATAATATTTTAACCTTTTCTTGCTATTTTTTTAGCAATTATTTTCCTTCGTAGTCTTTTTTTTTTTAAATGACCTTGTTGGTCATATATGAACTACTTATCTCTTTCTTGACCATAAGTCCATAACCATTATCTTACCATCTCCATTTATGACCAAGGCCTATGTGCCATTTTGCACTATCTTGTTTGCTTTTGTTTAACTTATTTCCTTCTTGATAAAATAGTTCGGCATATTGTTATGCGTCTTAAGTAGGTTGTTTGCCCTAGTGGCAATTCCTCATTTAGTGTTTTTCTCATTTCTTAATGTTCTATTTGTTTCCTTCTTTCATTCCACAACTTAACTTTAATTATTTTATTCCTCAATCTTATCTTCTTCCTTAACTTAACTATCGAATCATGATTTAGCACCTCTAATCATCCCTAATAAATCCACTATACTTCAATATTATTTTGATTTGGTCCTCTGACCATTCTAGTCAACACTTTAACTAATATTCATAACGTTTCTTTATTACATTCGCACCATCTATTCTAATTTTTTTTTTACTTCCACAACTCTTTTATCTATCAATATTCTATAGCTTATTTTCCGCTGGTTTGTGATCATTACCTTCTTTTTTTTTTTTTCAACCATAAACAATTCTTTAATCTTAAGAAGGGAGTCTACCGGACTCTCCTGTTTCCCATGCTATTCAAAAGTTTCGCTTTAATTTTAATCTAATCCTTGTGATTCGGACAATAAAATTGTGCTCTTCCTAAAGAATACCTGGCCAACTACTTCCTATTGAATTACTGTTATCAGTAGAATATCATTTCTTAATTATTTTATAAGTTATAATTGTCATCCATAGCATCCTGTCTCTTCTAGGGGAACAAAATTATATTTTATGTCTTACTGCTACACAAATAGAATACTGTTCCTTACTAAACTTTGAGCAAAAGATCCATTGCAATACCAGAATAACTATAAACCCCATATCGGAGACTGGATGACTTAGCCTTATAGGTGTTATTTTTAAATTTTTACCATGCTAAAATCTCTAGTCTCATAACAATTCTTGATGTAGTGTAATTCATGCTAGGGTAATGGAGTCTTTAACTCTCACTACCTTGCAACCATGATCTTTTGATATTCTAATTATAGAGTTTTAAATCCCGAATTAGGATTTTCAAACTCAGTTTTAGTAATAAAACTCTATTCTGGTATATTTGTACCAGAGCGAAAGTCATTTATAACTATTCTTATCCATATATACTATTGGGTAGTACGTAGCTCTACACAATAAATCCCAAGTCAGTACTATAATCTGCAGCTTACAGCACAACATCAAGAATATTGCATAGTTATTACGATACATCCCAATAGATCAAACTTTTCTATGTCTTATTTCTTTCAAATCCACTAATATCTTAAACTTATTTTAATTATGGTACTTACTGACATCTATCAACAGTAATACCTTTATTTCCATTTAGGGCAGATATATTACTATAACTTACTTTTTGGTCCTCTTGCCTTACCTAATTAGGCTTACTAATTAACTTTATAATTTATCGTAGTCTAGGAGATGTCTCTCACTAGAAACTTTTCCAAAATTAATTCCAATCACGCTTATTATCGCAATTCTTATCCTAAAAGACTAATCACTAACACATCAAAATTTATCTCCATGCAAGGGAATAGCAGTAGAACATATAATTTTAGCATTAGCATATAAACAAGTAGAGCAGGAATCAAATAGTACACAATTATTCCTTTCACAAGTTAAGAACATACCGGCAACTACATCTGAAGTCTCTGCTTCTTCCCCTCGATGCATGGCATTCCCTCTTTCTAATGCATTCCTTTGCTTGGGTTGGTCCATTGTACGAGGATTACCCAAAGTATTGTCTCTACTTCTGTCTCTGCCTCTACTGACTATTAATGAGCCCCTAAAATTAGGACCTTGGACTGATTCCTTTGGTGTAGTATGTGACATAAATCGACATGCACTAATACAGTCTCGAGCGAAATGTCCAATTCCACCATAATTGAAGCAGGCTCTAGTGACCCTATGGCATATACCCCCGTGAAATTTTCCACAAACGTCACAGAGACGGGTAGGGTAGGAACTTCTGATTCTTTGGCGAATGATTCTTGATTACTTCCACCCTGAAGATCCGCCTTTGTCATACTTAGGAGCTCGGGGTCCCTCAAAATCTTTTCTCTTTCCCAAATTACTACTCGAACTTTGTGTAATACCCCCATTTGTATAGCCTGATATATTTCACTGTTCCGGTGACTGGTGTCGGTCCGGACAATTAAGGAGATTAGAACCACATCTAAGACACCTAGAGAAGCCATAAACACAAATAATTAGTAATGTTCAATTAGTTAAGTATAAATAAGAAAAACAGAACATAAGAAGTTAAACGAGCCGAGAGTCACAACGATGGGTGACCTTATCAGGAATGACTGTGAAGTCATTTTAAACTCAAATTTTGAACTGTAAAATGTGACGCTGTGGTCCTTAGGACCTTTATAAACACAGTGGAAAGGAGAAAATCACGAAAAAGAACTGTTAATCCAGCCAAATAATTAGGTCAGGGAGCCGAAAGAAATATGGAATTAATTGCAAACCGGGATGAACCGGCGAGGGGCAATTTGGTCAATTGACCCCGAGAGCTGACTCCTGACCTAACTGTCAAATAAAATCGGAGAAAAGAAAACTTCAGGATCGAGAATTAAATTAAAGAACTAATAGAAAAATAAATAGAAAAAAAAAGAAAGAGAAAATGGAAAAGTTAAAAGGTGATGACATCATGCATAACCTCATGCATGATGCCATAAAGAATAAAATTAATTTATTTACTTATTTAGATTTTTGGTCTTCCTAAAGAGATAAAAGACAAAAGAAAAGAAAAGAAAAGAAAAAAAAATTAAAAGCCTCATCTTCCTCAAAGTGCTGCCTCCCATCCTTCTCTCTCCCTCACCATTGCAAATCTCATTTAAAGCTTGCTTTGAGCTTTGAAACCATCATTAAACCCCAAATCCTCCCATACTTGCTTCATAAAAACTTGATTTAATCACTTGAGAGGAAGATTAGTCATCAAAGAATTGAAGAAAATTGAGAGGAAGTGAAAGTTCAAAGACACCTAACAAGGTTAGTAATGCAAACTTAAAGTTTTTAGTTTAATTAGTGTATGTATAGCATCAAGAACATAGAAACAAACTTAAAATGAAAAGAAAAATTGGTTGAGGGACTAAATTGATTTTCGGCTAGCTTGGTTATGAGGATGATTTGCATGAATTGAATGGTTTGAAAGGGGTATATAAACCTTAGTTAGTTGAATGATTATGGTTAAAGGCATGGAATCAAGTAAATGCAAAAATTAGTGTGAATTAGGGTTTGGACATTAGGGTTTAGGACCAAAAATGTGAAGAAGTGCTAAATGATGTCTTTGACATAGTTTAAGGAGAGAAATGGTCATTTGTGACCTAATTAAGTGTGTTAGAAGTGTTTGAATCAATGCCAAATTCGGATTGGGTATGCACCATGACCAAAAGCCAACTTTGAGGGACCAAAAATGAAATTTTACGAGTCCAATTGGTATGGGACCAATTGGGGATGAAAATAGACACTAAATGACACAATTTTCATTTAGGAAGCATGCCCAAAAAGTGACCAAAACCTAGTGAACAAATTGACCAAAGTTGAAAAATCACAGTCTGCCTTTGTACAAACTGACCAAATAAACAGTGTTCATTTGGCTATAACTCAAGATAGGCAGGTCTAAATGACCTGAAATTTAACCAGTGGTTAGATGAGATATAGACCTAAAACTTTCATGAAGAACACAAACTCAAATTATGCCATTAACCAAGTCATTTGGCCACCCCAAGTTGGTGACCTAAAATTTCCTGCACAAAAAATTACCCAGAATTCTGGGTTGTGTCCAATCCGGAAGCCATGGTTCAAATGGCTATAACTTGAGCTACAAAACTCCAATTGGAGTGATTCAAAAAGGAGAATAAACTTAAGACAATAGGGAACAATTTCTATGAAGGAAGTTTTGCCAAATTCTAACAGAAAAGTGACTAATGGAACAGTGCAACCTTAGACTCCAAAACTGAAAATTTTTCAAATTTGCCTAAAAAGACTTAGAATTTGAGTAAACAACTAAAACCAACAAATTTAATGACCAAAATGTGGTATGTGGATGAAGTTGGAATTCCCATAACTATTAAGCCTTAGAAAGTCAACAATTTGACTTGATTAGTATAGTGAATAGTAACCCCAAAACACAAAATTTCAAGAACGTCGAGTTTAGCACGTTAGAGCTAGGTAAAAGTGAAGTTAAATTTATTTTTGGATTTATGCTAAGTTATGGTACTGAAACACTGTAAAATTGTGTGTTTCAGTTGAAAAGAATACCGGGAAAGAACCCGAGGAACCAAGTCAAGGCCAAAAGGCGACTCATTTGAGATTTGTGCACAACATCACTATGCTTTAAAATTCATTGATAAAGTGAATGAAATATGCATTTTACTTTTGCTTTAAATTGTTGAAAGTTTATTGTGACCTTATTTATGATATTTTGATTTAAATTGTGAAAGTTACTGTGTATATTTGAAATGACAATGTTTAGCAAATTGTTAAGATAAGTTTTGAAATCACAGTGTCATGACCATATATTTGAACAGCTCACTAGCACGACTAGTGGGGGTAATTAGTTTTAAATTTTGATTCATTCTCTGGAGAAGTGTCGAGGTGTGCCAATAGAAGAGGATGTGAATGGATATCCATATATTTGAGCTAGCTAGCCTTATGATGTGATTTCTCTTTAGCCTCTGGTTATTGAGATTCTATTTGTTTCGAATGGCATTATCTAACTGTGGGTTTTATGAAATGTGATTTGATACTTCAAAATGAAATTGTTTGGGATTAAAATCTCATAATGCATGATTTGTATTTAATTCTCATGTTCAATCAAATTTTTGAATAAATGTGATTTAAGTTCTGCATAAAGATTATTTTAGTATGTTGTGCACCACTGAGTCCTAGTACTCAGTGATAGCTTTTATTGCTATTGTAGATATAGAGACTAGAGGAGCAGCAGACTAAGCTGCTGAGGATTGAGGATTTATTAGCTTGAAGTTATCGAGTATAATTTATACCTTGACTGTAAATATTTCTTTTGATGTATGTATTACACATAAGTATATGGACATGTAAATTCGGTATTGAGCAGCTTGTACAAAGTTTATATAAAGTTGTACTAAAACTTAGTTTGGATTTTCCCAATGTAGATTTTAGTATGATGTATATATAGATTTTTTGTCTTTAATGAATGGAAATTTTTATTTTAATTTGAATGAGATTGATAGATATTATTTTACTGATGATCAAATTTTAGAAATTTGAGAAATGTTGACCGTTGAATTTTGAGATTTGAGAAATTATTGAGATTGATTGTGAAATTGAAGTAGTGGTTGAGAAAATTTTTGGAAGTGCTTTTTACAGGTATTTGAAGAACTGTTTTCTCAAAATATAAAGGGAACTCTGTCAAAATTTTTATAAAATTTGCGGAAAAATAAAATGGGCCAAATGTTTTAACTAGTTTTTAATTTCAATTAAATGTTTTAAATACTTATTAGAAAATGCTCACCACTTACCAAAAATAAGAAAATTGTTTTAAAATCTCTTGTAGGGTACTTAATGAGTTATCGGTAGATGAAGTGCGGTAGTTCGTTAGGTATTCTACGAGATCATGTTATGCCTTACAGAGGGGTAAGGTGTGACACTTTGACCGATGGGTTTCCCACTTTTCTCTTTTTCATGTTGTTCTTGAGGGGGTTGGCTTTGTACTTAGGCCTGGGCTGACAGATTATCAGCCATTTGCTAAAAGAACATGGCCATCTGCTGGGCCATTTGTGCAGTAATTTGTATAGGAGGGACTGGTGCAGTTGGACCTCCAACGCTCTGCGAAATTGGGGCCTTTCCATATACGTTAGCTGTATCAGACTGCTGTACCGTTTTATCCCCCTTGTCCATATCTATTCATAGGATTTTTTTTTTCTTCTATTTCCTGTACAACCAACACAAGGAGATTTCTCCCCGTTAGTTCATATTTATGATGTAAATGTACCAAATGTATGAAACATTCGAGCAGTTGTAGCTATCGAAAAATATTTCAAATTCACAGTTCAAAATTTACTTTAAAACCTTTGCTCTGATACCACTAAAACATGTCACACCCTACTCCTCGTAAGATGTAACATGCTCCCATAGTACACCTAATGAATTACCGTACTTCACCTACCGGTAACCCATTAAATATACTACAAGGGATTTTGAAACAATTTTCGTTCATTTTTAAATTGGTGGGTAAAATTTTCTCAGATATTAAAAACCTTTATTTAAAGTCCAAACGTAAATCAAATTTTTAGATATTTAAAAATCTCTGCAATTTTTATAAAAATTTCGGCAGAGTGCCGTCTGTATTTTAAGAAAACAGTTCTTCAAAACCTGAAAATAAAGACACTCCCAATATTTTTCTCAACAACTTCTTCAAATTTCACAATCCATCTCAACCAATTTCTCAAGTCTCAAAATTCAAACCTTCCTCATTTCACAAATGAACCTAAGCAATTCAATACACAGTTTAAATTAAATCAAATATTAAAATATCTCATTAAGATAACAAAATGAATATTTACATTCATGGGAGTATTAAAAATTTAGTAGTACAAACTTTATAAATACATAAAATCTCAAGATAATATTACAATAATTTGTATTTAATTATAATTCAAAAATATGTTACAAAAGAGTTGGTACAACTGCTCAGAGTAAATTTCATACATATAATTATAGAATTATATCAAAAGCTAATGTACAAGGGTATACCTATGATATACCCGAGGATAATCTCACCGTGTCTTTCAGTAACCTCGCTCAGCTGCTCTATATTTTCTTTCACCTGCGATAGCATACAAAGCTATCACTAAGTGGTGAACTCAGTGGTGCACAAACTACTAATTAAAACTTAATACAAATTACTCTTAACAATTCATAATGAATAAAATTTAAATTTTCTAAATTCTTCAAAATCCATGACATTAAAAAATTATTACTTTCATTCATGCAAATTTTTCATTGGAATAACATTTTGATTAATTAATAACTATTTATTTACATTTATTTTAAATTTTGAAATAATACAAAAATATTTTGAATCACTAACAAATTATTCATTTCAATCACAATTTATCAAATTATGCATAATTTAAAGGGCGTTGCCAACAATTCACACAGTTGATCCCATGACCCAAAATTCAAATAGATGCCGTGTTGTACGCCACGACATTTCACATTCTCCCAATAACAGAGGCTAAAAGGGAGAAACAAAGATTAGTTAGTATATATGAGCACTCATTCAAATTCTTCCCCAACTGGCAAGCCAGAGAGGAAGTAACTCGCCCCATCTAGTGGAGGAGATATCTCACCAGGCAAGCTAATAAGAATTCACAACAAATTTTGCCATGTCAACTGTGGTTTCAAATCATATTCAAAACAATTTCTATTTACAAAGTTGTCGCAAGGTGTTTTGCGGTCGCCTGGACGAACACTCACCGAAGTGGGAAAGTTGAGGAGTCGCCACTTTAATTTTGAGGGAAATTAAAGAAAACCATTTGTGAAAGTAAATTAAAATGAAACCACTTCAAAAACAAAGATTCTAGGTTCGGGGTCCGTAAACGGGCGGGGAAGGTGTTAGGCACCCCACCTCGTCCCTCAACGAGGGTAAGCAGATTTAACTTCACGTTCTTCGTAGTTAGGAGGGTTTGAATGGAAATGTTAATCCTTTTGACCGAAAGGAATGTTTGATTTTTCACTAATCCGGATTACCCAGATACATAAGTAAATGAGACAACCTTAGTGAGTTGCTATTGCGTATTTGTTCTGTTTTGGGGGGATCGTCTTACGCATTTGTTAAAATTTAATTTGAGAATTGGATAAGAACTCTCCTCCGATCTCCTTTAAATATTTATTAAAATTTTTAAGCTTGAGAATAGGATAAGAACTCTCCTCCAATCTCTTTTTAAATATTTGATAAAATTTTTAAGTGAGAACCGGATAAGAACTCTCCTCCGATCTCCTTTTAAATATTTATTAAAATTTTTAAGTGAGAACCGGATAAGAACTCTCCTCCGATCTCCTTTTAAATATTTATTAAAATTTTTAAGTGAGAACCGGATAAGAACTCTCCTCCGATCTCCTTTTAAATATTTGTTAAAATTTTAGATTGAGAATCGGATAAGAACTCTCCTCCGATCTCCTTTTAAATATTTGTTAAAATTTTAGATTGAGAATCGGATAAGAACTCTCTTCCGATCTCTTTTATTTTAATAGGGACCGGATAAGGACTTTTTCGATCTCTCAAAACTTGATTACAGCCGTCGCGAAATCCTAAAACTAAGGGTTTTGGCATTTAAAGATGCAGGGGCTCGAAATAAGGCTTCTTTTAACTCATTGGTACCTTGTAACTAGTCAGGAGATACCAAACCGAATTTTCTGACCTTCCTATGTGCTCGCCTTACCAGTACCTTTTGATACCCGATCCATCCCATTTATCTATCTTAAGGTTCAGTTTTACTCTGCCTTGTGTCATCTTACTCAATTGTCTTTTGCATTATTCTAGTGATTCGGCCTTACTATTTTCCCGACTTATTGTGTAGAACTTTGATTATTTTAAAGAGACCCTTAAGATACAGTTACCTACATTTTATCCGACCACTTATATGCTACTCGGGACTAGAAGACTTACATTCAGGAATAACAAAGATTAACAAAAAGAATGGATTGGTCAACACGGAAGTAAACTCGAGAATGACCTTCTTCGTGTTCTTTAGCGCAATATAAACTTGGAGAAAATTATATATATATATGTAAAGAATAAAGGAAATATGTAAAATAAGAATGAGCACTTAAAAAAAAGCGATATGAGCACTCACCTGTGGGGAGTCGGATCTATTGAACTAACTATGGGCTCACAGAACGTAATGGGGGCCGCGGGCTGGTAACCTGAAGACTAAGGTTCGCCTTGAAATGAAGAATACCTTGTTAAAATGCAGTCCGATCAATATTATAACCAAGTATGAATGAAGCTGAACTTGGACAACAGAAGTTGGAATAAAGATAACAAAGACATAAAGTGAGAGTGTCACAGGATAATGAACAAACTGAAAATGGAGAGTTTCAGTATTCAGAAATCCTTTGCAAGAAAATACTTCAGAAAACTGGTTTCAAAAGTTTTTCTTATGAAAGCTTCAAAAATAGCAGAGTAACGAGTTGAATTATGTTTCAGAGTCCTTCCGCTATATTCACTATTTGTCCTTCCTTGAACAGTTTTTCATACAGGTATTTATAGGAACCGGATGCTCCCCATGGAGGGTCAGGATCTGTTTGGAGGGAGATGGAGGGTTAAGATTTTGAAGGACATGATCTAAGGGCTCGGGAATTAAAGAGAATCAGAACGGACGACTGAGATCCCTTCTGGAGTATTTGTCCTTTTCTCTCTTTTAATCTGACGGCCCAAAATTTCTTGTTAAGAGCGATCCGAAGGCTAGGAGTGAAAGGCGTTGATCTTGTCGTTTTCTTCTTCGATCCAAGGGCTCCAAGCTCGTCCTTACAAGTAAGATCAACGGTGGAGATTAGGATGTACGGCGCTGTCCTGACGTACTCTAGCGCATGTCAGTAATGCGGGCGATTCTGGGGCGTGCGGTGGAGATTTCGTTTGCGATGCTTTAACTACCTCGGCCCTAATTATGGCGATAATCAGCAGGAGCTGTCTTATCCTTTTTGCTATCTGACCTCCTTTCTTTTCCGATCTTCCTAACACGCTCTTTTCCGATCTTTCATGCCGGTCTCCCTTCTGCCGATCTTTACCACACCGGTCTTCCTTTTATCGGGTTCAGTCCAGTCAAAGCATTTATTTCCCTCAATTCTCGAGGCATCCGCTTCGTTTTCTGCTTGCAGTAAATGCTCAAATTTTCCTATATATACCTTCAACCGGGAAGCCTTACCTCATTTGACTTTCTCCCCTATTCTCCTCATTTTTCCTGTTCTAGCTGCTTCTGCCAATAATCTCGGACAAGATGACCGCTTTTAATCTTTTTCCAGTTGCCCTCTTTGTTCCTTGCCTGAAAATTTATGATCCCGGTGATCGAAAAATCATGATGACCTTATCTGATGACAGTGAGAGAACTGGACTAATTAACCGATCTGGATCGAGGACCTCGATCGTGCCGATCTCGAATCGTTTGCCCGATATAATCGAGGAATTGATTTTGGGCGAGAAGACTGCTAATATTCCCCTCAACACTGGTAACTGCTCTTTGGCGTTCATCTGGCTCCTCTCCACCTTTGGGTGTTCCAATGGCTCGGTTTGAGCGGTAACTTTGATGACGACCTCTCTCATTCTCATGAGTCATAGTCCCCAGTAGGTCTCTGGTCAAACACATCTTTTGACTCAGCCATGAGACTAGGCTTTGACATAGGCCTTTTAGATAGGATGTTCCACCGATTTCTAAAGATCGCTCTTATGATGTAATCAGACCTTTAATGTAATCCGATCTTTAGAGATCGCCCAAAAGATGTAATTGGACCTTTAATGTAATCTGATCTCCAGAGATCGCCCAAATGATGTAATTTGACCTTTTGGAAATAAAATTTATTTTGCCAATTATCACTTTATTATTATTGATTATTCTCCGATCACTGGTGTGTTTATCCAATCTGGTTTCCAACTGAACAGCCCTTATCCGATCCGCACTTCCAAACATTTGCCTTAATTAGCCGATCCCTAACTAGCCGGTCTCTCCTTATGGAATTTTGGAATATTCGGGAGACGTGTCAGAACAACTGGCGAGTCCTGCTATCCGATGCACTACCTGGAACATCGTGAGCATTAAATGCTCGGACGAGTATAAATAGGGGTGGGGTTAGCCAGTTGCTCCCTTATGTCATTTTCAGTCTCTCACGAACAACTTCAAAATTCTCTCGTTTTCTCAAGTTCCTCCGACACCGATCAAGCTCCGGTAAGGGTTTTGATCCTTCTTCTAGTTTAAATTCTTTATTTCCTTTGAAAATAAGTGGCGCTGAGGGTCAGAGAGCGACGAGCCCTCCTTCTCTTCAGTTCTCGTGGTCTTCTGATGAAGTAGAGGTGGTCGGGCCAAGCGTGCGATCTGAACTTCCTAGGGTCTTTGCTTCAGCTCGGTGGCAAGCAGCACCATCAAGGCATGTACCTTCTTCAGGGAGGGAAAATCTTCCTATGGACGAATTGCCATCGGTCCTTCAAGAAACCGATCTGTAGTCGTTCAGCCAGGAGTATAACATTCGGCCCGATTCATTCGAACTGATTAGGTGTCACGGCGATCTTCGTGCCGATCACTTCTTTGAGGGGGACGATATGATCATGGTCTACGAAGAGCAATTAAAAGCCGGTCTACGGTTCCCTTTGGACAACTTCTTCGAGGAAGTTTTAAAATATCACCAAGTGTGCATCGCCCAAGTTCACCCGAACTCGTAGCGGATCTTAGCAGCCTTCCAAGGCCTATGCCGAGCTAAGGGGCTCCGACCTACAGCTAAGGTGTTCGCTGAACTGCACAGGCTAACTCGTCGAAACCCCATTGTGGGCTTTTTACCGACCTGCCTTCCTCCCTGAAGAATTGGAAGAACTGCTTCTTTATCTTGAGGAGCAAAATTTCGAATGGTTTTGAGGGCTTCCCTCGGAGCTGGCTGCATCAGGGTCCCTTGCTTACGAAGCACATTGCCCTAAATAGGGAAGAGGGTGCAATGGTGATGGAGTTGAAGGAACAGGCGTCCAGAGAGAAGTTCTCTTGCTTGGATGCAGTGACGGCTGAGCTGCACCATTGGACTATGCAGCTGGTCACCGACCAAGATCGCGGGCTTCAGCTCTCTGACCTCGGCATCGGTATTTTCTATATCTCACATCTTTGGACCTTAGCGATCTCACTGACCTCTTCCTTGTGCAGGTATGGCGAGCGGCAAAGCTTCCAAGGAGAGCTGAAAATGAAAGAGAGAGATCTCCCGGAAAGTGTGGGAAATGAAGCGGTCCGAGCTGCTCCAGACTCCCAGTCATGAACCCGGGGAAATTCATGGGGGCTCATCTCAACTTTCGGGACAGCCGATCCCCGAGGTAGAAGTGATCCGGTCTCCTCCTCGCCAAGAAGAGCCACCTCCGCCTCCTCCAGTCGCTTCGAGTGCGGAAGGGGGTCCTTCCCAGCCTACCCCAAGGACTCTCTCCCGCGGTGCCCAAGTGCTGATCCATTCTTTGGAGAAGAATCGGACTATTCGGGAGAATCTGGGTTTGGCTAAGGTCCTGGGGGCTTCTATCTGCCTTCGGGAGGATCGGGACAGGCTGTCCTCAGACAACCTTGATGACATCCTGACCCGATCTATGAGCTTGAACGTGGAGTGCTTGGTGAACCAGCA
This sequence comes from Hevea brasiliensis, assembly GCF_030052815.1. Taxonomy (NCBI): domain Eukaryota; kingdom Viridiplantae; phylum Streptophyta; class Magnoliopsida; order Malpighiales; family Euphorbiaceae; genus Hevea; species Hevea brasiliensis. The sequence continues at coordinate 82,932,278 of NC_079493.1, read as the reverse complement.
TATTGTCCGGGAGAAGGCTCACCGCCTGGGTATGGAGGTCGAGAAGATGGGTCATGAAGTGGCTTCCCTCCGATCCCAACTCTTATCCGCTCAGAACTATATATCTGAAATTGAGGGGCGGATGAAGTTTTACGAGGATAAGATGGCCGAGCAAGCTCATGTTCTGGCCAAGCGAACTCGTGTCCTTGAAGAAGTTCAAGCGCTCCGGGCCGATGAAGTTGCTCACCTCACTGAGGAACTTAAAGCGAAGGAAGAAGAGATAGTGACAAGAGAGGCCGGCGCCTATGTGAATGCCCACAGGGATCTCTTGGCCGAGCTCAGGAAGCGATATCCCGAGGAGGACTTCACTTGGATGGTAGATTTGGCTCCCCAGGACGAGGGTGAGGATAGCGAGGAGGAGGCTGAGGGTGAGAGAGGAGATGAACAAAATGTAGATCAGGCTGGGGGTGATCCTTCAGCCGAATGACTTGTACAAACTTTAATATGAAATGAAACTCGCTTTTGTTCAGTGAATGGATGTGATCGGAAAATCTCTAAATTACTTAAGCACTTGATTGTCTGAGCATATTAAAACAACTAAAGTTGATTATTAATCTAAGTGTATGAGGTCGGAAAACACCATAAGCATGAGATCGGCAGGGAACCAACGCTAAACAGGACTTAATTTAAAATTGGAAATTTGGCTTGAGTACTTAAGATCGGGATCGCCATTAAACCGGATTGGAACCTTAACTTGATTATTCCTAAACTTTTAAAATGAAGATCTAGTCTTTGGTTCGGCCATCGACGAGAGATCGGGAATGTAGTTGACCATTCAGGATATTTGACAATTGGTTTGAGAGATCGGCAAGGCTTTAAGTGACATGGGGACTTAGTATTGGTTTGATTCCTTTTGAGGAGAGGTCGGAAATGTGATTGTTTGGTAAAGAGAGATCGGAAATGTGATTGGCTGGCAAAGGGAGACTTAGTGCTGGGGATCAGTTTCGAACTTTATTGATTTTGGGGATCGGCCAAAATATGGTGTCGACAGCTGCCCCTCTTTACATAATTTCTATTAAAGGGAAAAAATTTTCCCGTGTAGGAATTATGTAAAGATTCAGACCCATATTTTGGGCGGTTAGGAGTTCAAGGTTAGGAAGCTAAAGCCTACTTAAGTTAGTGACCTAGAGATTGGTAACAGGAGTTAAAATGCTAAAGATTTGAAATCAACTTGGATCAAGGAACCAAAGGTCGATGTCGCAAGGTGTTTTGCGGTCGCCTGAACGAACCCTCACCGAAGTGGGAAAGAGTGAGGAGTCGCCACTTTAATTTTGAGGGAAATTAAAGAAAACCATTTATGAAGATAAATTGAGATGAAACCACTTCTAGGCAGAGATTCTAGGTTCGGGGTCCGTAAACGGGTGGGGAAGGTGTTAGGCACCCCACCTCGTCCCTTAATAAGGGTAAGTAGATTTAATTTTGCATTAGTTAGGAGGGCTTGAATGGACATGTTAATCCTTTTGACTAAAGGAACATTTGATTTTTCACTAAATTTGGATCACCCAGATATATAAGTAAATGAGACAACCTTAGTGAGTTACTGTTGTATGTTAATTTTATTTGAAAGGAATATTTTATTAAAATTTAATTTAAGAATCGGATAAGAACTCTTCTCCGAACTCTTTAATATTTATTAAAATTCTGAGTTGAGACCGGATAAGAACTCTCCTCCGATCTCTATTTAATATTTATTAAAATTTTGAGTTGAGACCGGATAAGAACTCTCCTCCGATCTCTATTCAATATTTATTAAAATTTTGAGTTGAGACCGGATAAGAACTCTCCTCCGATCTCTATCTAATATTTATTAAAATTTTGAGTTGAGACCGGATAAGAACTCTCCTCCGATCTCTATTAAGTATTTATTTTAAATTTTAGATTGAGAACCGGATAAGAACTCTCCTCCGATCTCTTTTAAATTATTTGTTAAAAATTTTGTTTGAGGAACGGATAAAGACTCTCTTCCGACCTCTTCGAAATTTGGACACAGCCATATATCATAGGAGTCTAAGTTTAAGAGTTCTAGTATTTAAAGGTGCCAAAGGTCGAAATAAGACTTCTTTTAACTCGTTGGTACTTTGAGACCAAAAAAGGGACGCCGGACTGAATTTTGCTGACCTCTAAGGTCACTTTACCAGTATCCTATCTGTACCCTTTTACTTATCTGAGTTTTGATTTTTTATTCCGCCTTATGGCATTATGCCGGATCGCCTTCCATGTCAGCCTAGTGATTCAATTTTGCTATTTCCCTGACGTGTTATTTAGACCCTCTTTTTTTTAAAAGAGACACTTTAAACACAGTTACCTACATTTTGCCTAGCTACTTCTACGTAACTCGGGACTAGATAACTTGCGTTCAGAAATAATAAAGATTAACAAAAGTGTGGGTTAGCCAGCACGGGAGTAAACTAGAGCATATCTTTCCTTTGTATTTTTTTTAGCGTGACATGAACTTAAAGAAAACAACAGGCATAAGAAAGAGGACAAAAGGAAATAAATGAAATGAGAACTAAACTTAATAAAATGACGATATTAACACTGACCTGTAGGGAGTCGAGTCTATTGAACTAACTACAGAATCGCAAAAAGTAGCAAGATTGCAGGTTGGCAGCCGGAGGACTATGGTTCGCCTCGAAATGAAGTATTCTTTGTTAAAATGTAAACGGGTCAAAATAACCAAGCTTGAGTGGAGTTGAGCTTAGACAATATGAATGGAAATAGAGGATAACAAAGACAGAAAGTGAGAGTGCCACAGGATAATGAACGAACTGAAAATGAAAAATTTCAGTATTCAAGAATCCCTTTTGCAAGAAAACACTTCAGAAAACTAGTTTCAAAAGTTTTTTTCCTACGAAAACTCCAAAAAATAGCAGAGTAACAAACTGAATTAAGTTTCAGAGTTATTCCACTATAGTTACTGCCTCTTGTCTATATATTTTTTTCGTCCCCTTGAACAGTTTTCAAGCAGGTATTTATAGGAATCGGGTGCTCCCCATGAAGGGTCAGGATTTATTTTGAGGGAGATGGAGGGTCTGGATTTTGAAGGACATGATCGGATGCTTGAGAATTAAAGAGAACCAAAATGAATGGCTGAGATTATTCTTCAGAATATTCATCCTTTTCTTCTTTCAATCTAACGGTCTCAAATCCTCTTGTCCGGAGCGATCTGAGGGCTGAGAGCGAAAGACGCTGGTCTTGTCGTCTTCTCTCTTAATCCAAGGGCTCCGGGTTCGTCCTTACAAGTGAGATCAACGGTGGAGATTGGGATGTACAGGACTGTCATGACATACCCTAGCACCTGTCAGCATTGCGGGCGATTCTTAGGCGTGCGGTGGAGATCTCGTCTGCCACGCTTTAACTACCTCGGCTCTGATTCTGACGACGGTTATTTGGGATTTGTCTTATTCTTTTTGCCTTCCGATCCCTCCCCCTTTTCGATCTTCTTGACATGCTCCTATTCCGATCTCTCATGCTAATCTCCCATCTTTCGATCTCTATTATTCCGATCCCTTAATCAGCCCTGGTCCGGTCAAAGCATTAATTCCTCTTGATTCGGCGTCAAGCCGTTTTACGCTTAGCAATAAATGCCCGTTTTCCCCTATATATACCCCTGATGAAAGAGACTTTCCTTCATCCGATTTTCCTCTCTTCCTTCTTACTTCGATTCTATTGCTCGTGATCGTTAAGCCATGATTGTGGTTTTTGATCCCTTTCCGATAGACTTCTTTGTTCCTCGACTGAAAATTTACGATCCTGGTGATCGCATAACCTTGTCTGATGATGGTGAGAGAACTGGACCAATTAATCGATTTGGATCGCGGATCTCGATCATGTCGATCCCGAATCGTTCCACCGGCATAATCGGCGAACCGATTTTGGCCGATCAAATTGCTGATGTTCCGCTGACCCTTGGCGGTTGCTCTTCCAAGTTTATTCGGCTTCTCACCATATTGGGTGTTCCGACAGTGGCTCTTCTCCACATTGGGTGTTCCGACAGCGGGTTAAGCTCCGGTCGGCGACACCCTTTGGATCAGTCACAATGTTGATTATTGACACAGGCCTCTTTAGATAGGATGTTCCGCTGATCTTTTAGAGATCAGCCATTTGATGTAATCAGATCTCTAATGTATTCCGATCTTTAGATCGCCCAAATTATGTAATCCGATCTTTTGGAAATGTATTCCGATCTCTTGAGATCGCCCAAATGATGTAATTTGATCTTTTGGAAATAAAGATTTTATTTTGTCAATTATTATCTTATTAATTATTTTCCGAGCTCTAATATGATTATCCGATCTGATTCTTTACCTGAATGACACTTATCCGATCCGTAATTCGAAACACCTGGATCTGCCGCTCTATAATTAACCGATCTCTTTATGGGATCTCGGGAATATGCGTGAGACATGTCAGAACAGCTGGCGAGTCCCGCTAACCGATGCGCTGCCTGGAACCTCGTGAGCATTAAATGCTCGGACGAGTATAAATAGGGGTGGAGGGTTAGCCATTTGCTCCTGTATGTCATTTTCAGTCTCTTGCTCACAACTTCAAAGTTCTCTCGTTTTCTCAAGTTCTTCCGACGCCGATCAGACTCCAGTAAGGGCTTTGATCTTCTTTTTAGTTTAAATTCTTTATTTCCTTTGAAAATGAGCGGCGCCGAAGGTCAGAGAGCGACGAGCCCTCCTTCCATTCAGTTCTCGTGGTCGTCTGATGAAGAAGAGATGGTCGGGCCAAGCGCACGACCAGAACCTCCTAGGGTTTCCGTTCCAGCTCGGGGGCGGATCGCACCATCAAGGCATGCACCTTCTTCAGGGAGGGAGAATCTTCCTATGGACGAGCTGCCATCGATCTTGCAAGAATCCGATCTGCATTCGTTCAGCCAGGAGTACAATATTCATCCTGATTCGTACGAACTTATCCGGTGTCACGGCGATCATCAAGCCGATCACTTCTTTGAAGAGAATGACATGGTTATGGTATACGAGGAATAGTTAAAGGCCGGTCTTTGGTTCCCTCTGGATGACTTCTTCAAGGAGGTCCTAAAATATCACCGAGTGTGCATTGCTCAAGTTCACCCTAACTCGTGGCGGATCTTAGTAGCCTTCCGAGGCCTGTGCCGAGCTAAGGGAATCAGTCCTACGGCTAAGGTGTTCGCCGAACTGCACAGGCTAACTCGCCGAAAGGACGATGAGCACTGGTTTTTTCAGGCGAAGCCTCATTGTGGGCTCTTTACCGATCTGCCCTCCTCCCTTAAGAATTGGAAGAACCGCTTCTTCATTCTGAGGAGCAAAAATCCGACCTGCTTTGAGGACTTCCCCCATAGCTGGTGGCACCAGGGGCCCTTGATTCCGAAGCGTATTACCCTGAACAAGGAGGAAAGCCTAATAGTGATGGAACTGAAGAATCAGGCGGCCACTCAGAAGTTCTCCTGTTTAGATGCGGTGACTGCCGAGCTGCACCATTGGACCATACAGCTGATCACCGGCCAAGATCGCGAACTTCCGCTCTCTGACCTCGGCATTGGTATTTTCTACATCTCAGATCTCAGGACCTTAGCGATCTCACTGACCTCTTCTTTGTGCAGGTATGGCGGGTGGTGAAGGTTCCAAGAAGCGAAAGAAAGAAAGAGAGATTTCCCGGAAAGTAAAAGAGATGAAGCGTTCGGCACTACTTCAAACACCCGGCCATGAACCTGGGGAGATACAAGGGGACCCGCCTCGACCTTCGGGACCGCCGATCGCAGAAGCTGTCCGATCTCCTCCTCGACGAGAAGAGCCGCCTCCACCTCCTCCAGTTGCTCCAAGCACAGAAGGGGGTCATTCTCGACCTCCTGCGAGGCCCCCTTCTCGTGGCGCTCAAGTGCTGATCGCTTCCCTGGAGAACAACCGGACTGTTCGGGAGAACCCCGATTTTGCCAAAGTCTTGGGGTCTTCCATCTGCCTTCGGGAGGATCGGGACAGACTGTCTCCGGACAATCTTGACGACATCCTGACCCGATCCATGAATGTAGAGTGCCTGGTGAACCAGCACGTAGTCCGGGAAAAGGCTCACCGCCTGGGTAAGGAGGTCGAGAAGAAGAGTCAAGAAGTGGCATCCCTCCGATCCCAACTCTCATCCGCTCAGGATTACATATCTCAAATTGAGGGGCGTATGAAGTACTATGAGGATAAGCCGGCGAGCACTCATGTTCGGTGAAAGGGATCATGCTCTTAGAGAAGTCCAGGCGCTCCGGGCCAACGAAGCTGCTCAGGTCGCTCACCTTGCTAAGGAGCTTAAGGCAAAAGATGAAGAGATGGTGACAGGAATAGCCGGTGCTTATGTGAACGCTCACAAGGATCTCTTGGCTGAGCTCGAGCGTTACCTGCAGGAGGACTTCTCTTGGATGGCCGACTGGCTCCTGAGGCGAGGAGGAAAGCGAAGAGGAGGCCGAGGGTGAGAGAGAAAATGAGCAAAATAGATCAGCCGGGGTGATCCCCACCAATGACTTGTACAAATGTTGGTATGAAATGAAATTGCTCTTTGTTCAATGATTGGATGTGATTGGAAAATCTCTGAATTGCCTAAGTATTTGATTGTCTGAGCATAGCAAAACACGAACTAAATGCAATTATTAATCTAAGCCTAAGAGATCGGAAAGCACAATAAGCATGAGATCGGTAGGGAAGAAATGCTGAACGGGACTTGATTAAAATTGGAAATTTGACTTGAACACTTAAGATCAGAATCCTTATTAAACCGGACCAAAACCTTAGCTCTTAAACTTTTGAAAGGGAGATCGGCAATAAAACTGGTAAGAAAAGATCTAGTGTCAGTTCATTTCGTTTATTAACAGAGATCAGGAATATACTTGACTGGTCCGGAGATTCGACAACGGGTCTGAGAGATCGGTGAGTGATTTAATAGACTGGTAAGGCTTTGACTGATGTGAGGACTTAGCATTGATTCAATTCTTTGTGAGGAGAGATCAGAAATGTGACTGTCTATCAAAGAGGGATAGGAAATGTGATTAGCTGTCAAAAGGAGACTTAGTACTAGGGTCAGTTTCAAAGTTTTATTGATTTTGGGGATCGGCCAAAATATGGTGTCGACAGCTGCCCCTCTTTACATAATTTCTGTTAAAGGGAAAATTTCCCGTGTAGGAATTATGTAAAGATTCAGACTCATATTTTGGACGATTAGGTGTTCGAAGTTTGGGAGCTAAAGCACACTTAAGTTGGTGACCTAGAAATCGATAACATAAGTTAAATTAAAATCAACTTGGATCAAGGAACCAGAGGTTGATAACAGGAAATTTAAATTACGGGAAATTAAAATCAACTTAGATCAAGGAACCAGAGGTTGATAACAGGAAATGTAAATTGCTGAAAATTAAAATCAACTTAGATCAAGGAACCAGAGGTTGATAACAGGAAATTTAAATTGCAAGAAATTAAAATCAACTTAGATCAAGGAACCAGAGGTTGATAACAGGAAATGTAAATTGCTGGAAATTAAAATCAACTTAGATCAAGGAACCAAAGGTTGATAACAGGAAATGTAAATTGCAGGAAATTAAAATCAACTTAGATCAAGGAACCAGAGGTTGATAACAGGAAATTTAAATTGCAGGAAATTAAAATCAACTTAGATCAAGGAACCAGAGGTTGATAACAGGAAATTTAAATTGCAGGAAATTAAAATCAACTTAGATCAAGGAACCAGAGGTTGATAACAGGAAATTTAAATTGCAGGAAATTAAAATCAACTTAGATCAAGGAACCAGAGGTTGATAACAGGAAATTTAAATTGCAGGAAATTAAAATCAACTTAGATCAAGGAACCAGAGGTTGATTAAAATCAACTTAGATCAAGGAACCAGAGGTTGATAACAGGAAATTTAAATTGCACTTACAAAGCAAGCCTAATCAGGACACGAGCAGTTCTTCCCCAATGAAGTGTACTTAACAGAATCCCGAAGACCAATGATGAATGGAGGACGAGTTGCAAGACTTAACCTATGACCCCATTTCTTCAAATGCCCCTTTTCTGTTTTTTTTCTTTCTCGAAAAGCGCCCTTACGGGTTTTTACTTCCCCTTCGTCTATATGACTAGAAGTGCCCTTCCGGGTTTTCACCTCTAGTTTTTTTTTTTTTTTTTTTTTTTAGGTCATTCCCTGCAAATCTCATAGTAAAGTACGTGAGGTTATCAATTGTCAAATCTTAATCTTATGGCAAAAATTTTAACTGATTTAAATAGCGCATTAAATAACGAGATTGCAGAAAGATAAATATAAAGGAAAGATAGAAACATGGGGAATGAAGTGTGATTTTATTACGGTTTAATAAAAACAAAGAAGAAGTTTCAAAGAAGAAGGGTACAAGGATAGCTCTCACATATTCCCTGTGGCTGATTTTTGAAATCCCTTAACTGCCATTATTTCAAGTTCTCTGAAGCCTCATGCCGTGACAGTTTCCTCTTCATCCTGGTTTCATGTCCCCCATTCCTTATTTCTCCCTTTTTGTTCTCGGGATGCCCTTTTGGGTTTTCACCCCTAGGTTTTATTTTATTTTATTTTATTTTATTTTATTTTTCGCGCTCTTTCAAGACGCCCTTTCGGGTTTTCATCCTTCACTCATTTTACAAAAAGTGCCCCTTCGGGGTTTTCGCCTTCTTTCACACATTTTGCTAGGAGCGCCCTTTCGGGTTTTCGCTCCTACCCTTTTTCCTTTTTTTTTTTTTGTTTTTTTTTTGTTTAGGCATAGTATTTCTTGACGGTGTCAGCATTCACAGGTCTCGGAAACTCTTCACTGTCCATGTGGGTCAAGATCAAGGCTCCTCCAGAAAATGCCTTTTTAACCACATAGGGTCCCTCGTAGGTTGGTGACCATTTGCCCCGGGGATCGTTTTGATTCGGCAAAGACTTTCTTCAGAACTAGGTCCCCGGGTTGGAATTCGCGTGGGCGAACGCTTTTATCAAATGCTCTAGCCATCCTCATCTGGTATAACTGCCCATGACATGCTGCTGCTAACCTTTTCTCATCTAGCAAGTTTAACTGATCCAACCTTGACTGGATCCATTCTGACTCATCAATCCCTGATTCCTTCAGAATCCTTAGGAAAGGAATTTCAACTTCAATAGGTGATACCGCTTCCATCCCGAAAACCAGTGAGTATGGAGTTGCCCCGGTTGAGGTTCTTACAGAAGTCCGGTATGCGTGGAGAGCGTAAGGAAGCATATCATGCCAATCCCTATACGTGACCGTCATTTTCCGGATTATCCTCTTGAGGTTTTTGTTTGCAGCTTCCACCGCTCCATTCATCTGGGGACGATATGGGGAGGAATTGAGGTGTCGGATTTTGTATTGATCACACAATTTCTGAATCCTTGGACCATTCAGATTCTTAGCGTTATCAGTGACGATTTCATTAAGGAGGCCAAGCCGGCAGATGATATTGTTTCTGAGGAATTTGAGAAACGTGTTCTGCGTGATATGGGCGTATGACGTGGCTTCGACCCACTTAGAAAAATAGTCGATAGCTACTAGGATAAATCTGTGCCCATTGGATGCCTTAGGGTTGATGGGACCGATCACATCGATGCCCCACATTGCGAAAGGCCATGGTGAGGCGAGGTTGAACAATTTGTGAGGCGGCACACTTATCGGATCTGCATAGATTTGACACTTATGGCATTTTCGGAAATACTCGATGCAATCCTTTTCCATTGTAGTCCAAAAATATCCCCGTCGCATGATTTGCTTAGCCATCATGTGCCCATTGGCATGGGTTGCACAATTTCCCTCATGAGTCCCAAAAAGGATTTTCTTCACCTCTTTTGCATCCACACATCTCAACAGTTCACCGTTGGACCCTCTCTTGTATAGGGTTTCACCACTGGGGAAGTATCCCAATGCTAATCTCCGAAGCATCCTCTTTTCGTTTCGGTTTGCCCCTGAGGGGAATTCTCTGGTTCTGCAGTAGACCAGGATGTCATGATACCAAGGTTTACCGTCGGGTTCTTCCTCAATCATGAAGCAATAAGCTGGCTCATTCCTTGCCTTAATCTTCAATATCTGAGCCATCTGCCCTTCTTCGATTTGAGCCATAACGGCTAGAGTAGCTAAAGCATCAGCAAATTGATTCTTGTCTCTACTAAGGTGAGTGAAAGAGATCTCTTCGAATTTCTTAATCAGCTCCAGTAAGTACTTCTGATATGGGATTAGCTTGGGATCCTTGGTTTGCCATTCTCCCTTGACTTGGTATATAATCAGGGCTGAGTCTCCATATACCTCCAACTTCCTGATTTTCATTTTGATTGCAGCCTGTAGACCCCTCACACAAGCTTCATATTCTGCGACGTTGTTGGTGCAGTCAAATCTCAACTTAATGGCTATCGGGAAGTGCTTTCCATCTGGGGATATCAATACAGCTCCAATTCCATTACCGGACAAATTGACAGCTCCGTCGAAATACATTTCCCATACATCGGCTGGCCCCTCTTCTTCGCAGTCTACTTCATTAATATGCTCATCAGGGAACTCAAAATCCAGAGCTTCATAATCCTGGATAGGATTTTCTGCTAGGAGGTCAGCAATCACACTACCTTTCACTGCCTTCCGGGTCATATAGACTATGTCATATTGGGAGAGTATGACCTGCCACTTGGCTATCCTACCTGGCACAAATGGGCTTTCGAATACATATTTGATAGGATCCATCCTGGAGATGAGCCATGTCTTGTGATTCAGCATGTAGTGCTTGAGGCGATTCGCTGTCCAGGCTAATGCGCAGCAAGTCTTTTCTAAGAAAGAGTATCTTGACTCACAATCATTGAACTTTTTGCTCAGGTAATAAATAGCCCTTTCCTTTCGGCCAGTATCATTATGTTGTCCCAAAACACATCCCATCGAGTTCTGTTGGACTGCCATATACAGGATCAAAGGTCTCCTCGCCATGGGTGGAACCAACACTGGTGGGTTTGATAGATACCGCTTGATTGTCTCAAAAGCCTCTTGACAAACTGAATCCCATTGGGTGGTGTTGTTCTTTCGGAGTAGTTTAAAAATAGGCTCGGCTTTAGCGGTGAGATTGGAAATAAATCTTGATATGTAGTTCAATTTTCCCAGGAAACTGCGCACCTCCCTTTCTGTTTTTGGGGGTGGCATTTCTTGAATAACTCGAACCTTGTCTGGGTCTACTTCTATTCCCTTCTCACTTACTATGAATCCCAACAATTTCCCAGATCTAGCTCCGAATATGCATTTGGCGGTTGGGCCAGGTGATATTTTCTGAGTCTCTCGAATACCCTCCTCATCACCCGTACGTGGCTCTCCTTTCCCCTGGATTTAATGATCATATCATCCACATACACTTCCACCTCTTTATGCATCATATCATGGTATAATGTGACCATAGCGCGCTGATAGGTGGCACCAGCATTCTTCAGCCCGAAGGGCATGACCCGATAGCAAAATACTCCCCATTGAGTGATAAAAGCGGTTTTTTCTTTGTCTTCCTCATCCATTGGGATTTGATTGTACCCAGATGCCCCATCAATGCATGAGCACCTGCCCAATCCCGCAGCATTGTCTACCAACACATCAATGTGGGGGAGAGGGAAATCATCTTTTAGACTTGCTTTATTAAGATCCCTGTAGTCAATGCACACCCTGACTCTCCCATCCTTCTTCATTACCGGGACGACGTTAGCCACCCATTGGGGATATTTGACCACTTCCAGGAACCCAACGTCATATTGTTTCTTGACTTCATCCCGAACTTTGAGCAGTGTGTCGGGATTCATTCTCCTTAACTCTCGCACACGGACTGTCCCCGGAATTAGGGGAATTTTATGTGTCACTATCTGAGGGTCCAAACCCACCATATCATCATAGCTCCAGGAAAATACGTCGAGGAATTCTTTAAGCAGACTGATCATATCTCCCAATTCTTCACTCTCCACTACCTTAAGTTCCCTTTTTACTTCTTCAGTGCCTAAATTTATGGTGTGCGTTTCGTCTCCACAAGGCACTAGGGAGGGTTCATCCTTTTCATTGCTTTCTTCTGTAAGGTCTTCCTCAGAATCACTTGAAGTAATGGCAGTTATGGGGATTTCAAAATTAATCAGAGGAATTTCTGAGTCTATTGGATTATTAGGTGTTAATTGATGAATGGTCTCGAAATTGAGTACAGGGATGTCCTCCGTCGTCCAGTTGTCCAGTTCTTGCTCCTCAGCTATTGGTGAGACTAGAGCTTCATACAAGGAATCGAAATGGATGACACCAATGGATGGTTCATCGGGCGATTCTTCTACCCCTGCCGGATTTTTAATGACCGGTTTAGTAAAGATCTCCGTGATTCTAGGGACTACCTTCCTTTTTCCCATTTCCTGGTCAAACATTTAATCCCGAAGCATTTTCCTCATCCAGAAATGCCCATCCGTAAGGGCATTTTCCTCATAACCCAAACCGCAGTGGCCTACCTTCTGGATAGCTGGTATAGGTTCAACGATTCCCTGTAATGTGGCGCCTAGGCCTTTGCCTTCTTCGTACCCACTCCTTGTCATTATCTTGGCTACCATAGCCATAGCCCCTCCATTTCCGGTTTCTTGTAACTCAAGGGCCTGGAAGGAGCTTTCCAACGACTCCTCAGCCGCTTCCACATAAGGGAGTGATTGTGGCTTGGTGACTAGCAAGGCCTCCTCTCCTTTCACTGTGATGATTTTGCCGTCCATAATATATTTGATCTTTTGGTGCAAAGTTGAAGGAACGGCGTTCGCAGAATGGATCCAAGGCCTCCCCAACAACATAGTGTAGGCCGGCTCAATGTTCATCACCTGAAACGTGACGTTGAAAGTACATGCACCGACTTGGATTGGCAAGTCAATGTCTCCCAGCACTTCTCTCCTTGTACCGTCGAAGGCTCTCACCACCATAGCACTCTGACGTATATCAGATTGGTCAACCGGCAGCCTGGCCAAGGTGGTATTAGGCAGTACATTAAGAGCTGACCTGTTATCAATAAGTACCTTGGCTACTATACAACCCTTACACTTCACTGTTACATGCAGAGCTTTAGTGTGCCTTAAACCCGCAGGGTCTATCTCGTCCTCCGAGAAAGTAACAAAACTGGATGCCTGGATTTGTCCCACTATCTTCTCAAACTGCCCCGGAGTAATGTCGGGGTTTACAAAGGCCTGATCCAGGATTCTCTGCAAGGCTTGTCGGTGCACTTCCGAACTCAAGATCAGCGATAACAGCGAAATTCGGGCAGGTGTCTTTCTCAACTGCTCCACCACATCATACTCGCTCTGTTTCATTATTTGGAGCAGCAGTTCCTCCTCTTCTTTATGCTCAGCAGGCTCTACTTCCTCTGTCTTCTCAACCTCCTCTTCTGCATTCTTCAATGACTCTCCCATCTTTACTTTCCCTTTTCTCTTTTCTTTTTCTTCGTTCACGTAACACCTCCCACTTCGAGTTATGAACTCAACTTCTTGCTCATGCGAGGAGGATTTTGTGGTAGTGACAGGTTGAGGATTATCCCGGGGAGTAGCACTGGTGGTAGGTCCGGCATAAGTCATCTGAAAGTGTTCATGAGGAGTGAAACACGGCTTAGGAGGTGCCGGGGGTGAAGCAAGGCTAGGAGCTGGTGTACTGCTTGACGCTCCTTGGGTGAAGACTTGGAAATTGTAGTTCCAAGGTATGGCATGGGTGTTGGTAATAGGGAGCTGAGATGGGGCTCGGATAACCGTTACTGGCGGCGAGGCTACTGGGGGTGAGAAGGTGATTCTGGGTTTAGAGGTAGAAGCATTCTGGCTGTATCTAGTTGTGTTCACTCCCTCTTCCATCTTCGACCTTGTCCGCATCTCAGCCTTGAGAGACAACAAGTTACGAACCTCTTGCTGAATCCTCACACTCGCAGCTCATGATCACCGCCCTCCATGATAAGGACACCCCGTACCTTCTTCTAATCCCGTTACCTGAGGGCAAAGGTAGCCTTCCCTCATTGCCACAACAAAAATTTCTTTAAAGTAAGGAACCAGCTTGTCTACTTCCGATGTTGATCCTTCTTCATCAGACTCTATCATATTTACACCACTGCCCGCATTATGGTTAGGCAGTGGGTTTGAGGTAACATTAGGGAGGGAACCATTTCCCTCAATTTTTAGCCATCCATTCCGGATTAAAGCGTGCACTCTTCCTCTGAGTGCTCCGCAGTTGTCAGTTGAGTGCCCTTGTGCCCCCCCATGATACTCACAACGGGCAGTGGCATCATACCACCTGGGATATGGAGGCTGAATTGGGTCTAGGGGGACTGGTACAATTTGGTTGATACCGACAAGGTATCGATATATTTCACTGAGTGGGAGGGGAAGAGGTGGATCAGGGTTTCTTGGGTGTCTTGGGTTGTTTTGTGGTGGTCTTGGTTGAGCAGGAGGAGGAGGAGGTCTCGGTTGGTAATTTGTAGGTGGGGGATATTGTGGGCGCGGGTGTGGATAATTAGGGAAAGGAGGTGGAATGTTTGCGACTGTTTGGCCATGAGGGGGAGGATATGGCCGATAATTGTTTTGAGGGAATGGGGAATAATTGTTTTGACGGGTGACAGAATGCACATCACCCTCCTTCTTCTTGCCAAAGCTGGCAGTCTTTTTCGCAGGGTTCTCAGCCAACTCCTGCAACCGTCCCATTCTTAGATTGGCCTCTATTCTTTCACCGGCCTGTATGATGTCAGAGAAGCTGTTGGAAGTGTTCCCAATCATCAAATTGAAATAAGGGGCTTTCAACGTCTCAATGAACAGAGAGCACAGCTCATTGTCAGTCACCGGAGGGTGTACTTCTGCCGCCTTTTCTCTCCATCTCTGGGCATACTCCTTGAAGCTTTCCCTGTCCCTCTGCACCAGGTTTTGAAGATCCCTCCTTGTGGGGGCCACATCGCAGTTAAATTTGTACTGCTTTAAGAAGGCATCAGCTAAATCCTTCCAGGAGCGCAGTTTGCTCCTGTCCAACTGAATACACCACCTCAAAGCTGCCCCGGAGAGGCTCTCATGAAAGAAGTGGACCAGCAGTCTGTCATCCTCTGTCAGAGCAGACATCTTGGCGATATAGGTGGCCAAGTGAATGCGAGGATCTGAATTCCCTGTGTACTTGTCGAAATCAGGGACCTTGAACTTGGGTGGCACCACCACATCGGGAACCAATCTAAGTGATGCCACATCAACTGAGCCATACATATTCAGCCCCTCTATCGCTCTCAATCTCTCTTCTAGAGCAGATAGTTTCTCGTTTTCTCTCGTCTTATTTTCTCCTCCCATTGCATGAAATGCTCCGCCAGCTGGGAGATGAGGGGTGGAGTGAACTGGAGGGATTAGAATGGAAGGGTATGGGTCGGTGTTTGAAACGGTTGGGTAATGAGAGTAAGGTAAGTCATTATTCATGGCAGCCGGATTGACAGTGATTGTCGGGTCCGGAATTGGTGAATGGAAGGTAAAAGAAGTTGAAGCTTGGTGTGGATCATTTGTTGGAGGTGGGGGAGGAGGTAGCGGTAGGCTAGGCTCTGCTGTGGGTTTATTCTGGGACATTTTCCTCATTAGTCTCATAAGTTCTGAGACCTGATCTTTCAATTCGGAAACCTGCCCTTGTAGGTTCTGTACTTGTTCCTGATCTTCCATTATCTTCTTTGTTCGAGATCTTGTTAAGTACACTCGCTTGGGTTGAACCGTGTGTTTGGTCAGACTTGCCTTGTTTGAAGCAATGTTGATTTCCTGTAGGGAAGTCGAAAAAAGGATTTTTAATGAATTTTGAATTTTGTAAAGAAACTAAAAGTCCTGGTCTGGACGAAGGATACAGTGGCATTTGGGCGTAATGAAATCTGCGAAAGGATAATTGCATCAACTTTATCATGGCATCGTTCGATAGTCTGACTGTGAATGACTGGATTGAATGCGCGTTTATGATACCTGTCCATATAGCGCATTCAATTTTTCATATAACCCTAGCGAGGGAGTTCCTACGGGAGTCATATTATTGATTCACAAATTTGCTAAACAATGGTCCAAAAATCATTTCATTAACTGAATAATTTATACACCGTATTCTTTACATCGGCCTAGGCTCTGAGAGAGTTTTTTTCCTTTTCCCACCGTATCTCTTGCTCTTCAAAACCCATCTTTTCAGCCCTTGCCTCTTCCCTGAGCCTTCTTACTTTCCTCTTGAGAATCTGCTGTTTGTCCTCTAACTGTTTTATTTGTTCTTGCAGTTGTGAGTTTTCGGTGTTTGCCTTTTGTAGTGAGTTTATCAAATGGCTATTAGCTTCTTCTAATAGAACGTTTCGGCGAGGGTCGCTGTCTTCGAATTCTACAGTTGAGTGTTCTCGGTCCCTGCCAGCCCTCCATTCAAGATAATCGCGTGTGGCACTTGGACCTTTAGGTGACCTTGGTGATATTCTTCAATATCGATTCTGGACTGTGTTGAGCCAAATTGCCTCATTACCAATGCCGGAGTGTAACTTGTGTATCCGGTTACTCCGATTAGGGACACCGACTGATTTCCTCCCGTGTTGATCAAAACGGATTGGCTTGACGCCCACAGCTTCCTCCAACAATAATCATGGCTATTGAAACTCAAAACTGCTCCCGCCATCGCTGCTCATTCTTCTGACCGATTATTAACCGGGTCATCTTCTCGATGGGAGGCTGGTCAAGGTACCAAGTCAATCCCTTTGTCTCCACAGGGCATATGTGACTGATAATCCAGAGATATAACAATTGAGAACAACACTTGATGGACCCTTTACCCTGTTGTCTGAAGTAGGTAAGGGTTAATAAGGTCTCCTCAAGAATTGCCGGTATCGGATTGACCTCCTGCCTTTCTCGCCTGCAATACTTCCACCGTGCGCAGTTATGATTCCTAATGGTCCCGGAACAAAATCAGGCCATAGATTCCCAATGCGAGTGCACTAAAGCTTGATCCCATTGTTTCTCTTCGAGGTATTGATCTAACCGCTTCTCGAGGTAGGTCCAATACCATCCATGCGTGTTCCTTTGACCGCTTTCTTTTGACTTTGCCTCCTCCGAAGGAATACCCAACAAATGTGTTAATCGTTTCAGTGTCCGCCTATGCTCAAGGTGTAGGTAGATCCGATGTGTTGAGTAAGGAATCTCTAGTAATGCACGATATTCTTCCATAGTGGGAATCGTATCAATGTCATTGAAAGAGAATACCTGCACTTAGGATTCCAAATCGACAAAGATGGCCTTTAATGCCGGGATTTGGACCTTGACTCGCATAAGGGTTGCAATAATCCTGTATTTCCTTTCAAATAGTGCCTTGACCGATCGGAAACGACCTCCATCCATTAGATGCACTCGAGGTCGTTTCATTCGCCTCAATTTTATTCAAATCCCATGAGGGTAGTAAGCTAGCATGTGCCTTGGAAACATTATTTTGCGAGGGTACTCGAGTATGAGTTGATTTGGACCAAAGTTTAGCATTCTGAACTTCTTCTGCCGACTGACTCGAGGATGCCATGATAAAAATGATGCCTTATCCTTTTCACAGACTCTTGGTTTGATGATGCCTGTGGAAAAACTCGTTAGCAAGATAAATTTGGGTAATTTTGAATCATATCATATAGGACACATACACATTTATCAAAGTAGGAAAATGTGTAGGTGTTTCAAGAGAATTCAAGATTACCCTCACAAAACGAACAAAGGAAATTAAAGCGAGCAGGGTAAGAGTAAGTATGCCCTTTGTCACGGCATAGGGAGACTCACGATCTGGGATGAGTGCTACCTAATTGGATAGTTCTATCTTATAAGGTAGCTTACTACGGCTTTCAGCTATTGTGATAGTTTAGCTCAAGGTCTAATTTTCTAAAAGCCACAGGTTCCCAAATTGCCCCTCATCAGAATAAAGAGAGCCCTGCTCTATAACCATAATATTATCGGGAAAATTCCACGAGTATCACAGTGGATGGAATGAGTTTCAATCTGAGCAGAAGCCTTCACGGATACTAACGGGGTAAAACCCACTGCCGCTACATGACCCTCCTACTTTCCTAAAAGGGTAAGAAAGCCCGGGTATAGGACCAAAGTGTGTGAGGACATCGTGTGAGTGTTCAGTGTGTGAAGGGACACCTTTACCTCTTCCCTATTCAGGGGGATTTTGTTCTTTCCATTTTTTCCCTTTTCCTTTTTTTTCGAAACGAAGAGCACTGTAGGAGGATAAAACAAGCAAAACAAGCGAAACAGTTAGTAGGAATAAACAAAAATTAACACGTAAACTATCGCCGGGTGAGCCCACCTAACTATAATTTGATTAGAAAATTAAACCTACTTTTTAGACCTCTAGACCGGGGTTAAGTTCGGATATTAATGGTCCCCAGCGGAGTCGCCAAGCTGTCGCAAGGTGTTTTGCGGTCGCCTGAACGAACCCTCACCGAAGTGGGAAAGAGTGAGGAGTCGCCACTTTAATTTTGAGAGAAATTAAAGAAAACCGTTTATGAAGATAAATTGAGATGAAACCACTTCTAGGCAGAGATTCTAAGTTCTGGTCCAGAACAGTGGGGAAGGTGTTAGGCACCCCACCTCGTCCCTTAATAAGGGTAAGTAGATTTAATTTTGCATTAGTTAGGAAGGCTTGAATGGACATGTTAATCCTTTTGAATAAAGGAACATTTGATTTTTCACTAAATTTGGATCACCCAGATACATAAGTAAATGAGACAACCTTAGTGAGTTACTGTTGTATGTTAATTTTATTTGAAAGGAATATTTTATTAAAATTTAATTTAAGAATCGGATAAGAACTCTTCTCCGAACTCTTTAATATTTATTAAAATTCTGAGTTGAGACTGGATAAAAACTCTCCTCCGATCTCTATTTAATATTTATTAAAATTTTGAGTTGAGACCGGATAAGAACTCTCCTCCGATCTCTATTCAATATTTATTAAAATTTTGAGTTGAGACCAGATAAGAACTCTCCTCCGATCTCTATTTAATATTTATTAAAATTTTGAGTTGAGACCGGATAATCTCTATTTAATATTTATTAAAATTTTGAGTTGAGACCGGATAAGAACTCTCCTCCGATCTCTATTAAGTATTTATTTTAAATTTTAGATTGAGAACCGGATAAGAACTCTCCTCCGATCTCTTTTAAATTATTTGTTAAAAATTTTGTTTGAGGAACGGATAAAGACTCTCTTCCGACCTCTTCAAAATTTGGACACAGCCATATATCATAGGAGTCTAAGTTTAAGAGTTCTAGTATTTAAAGGTGCCAAAGGTCGAAATAAGACTTCTTTTAACTCGTTGGTACTTTGAGACTAAATAAGGGACGCTGACTGAATTTTGTCGACTCCCTAAGGTCACTTTACCAGTATCCTATCTGTACCCTTTTACTTATCTGAGTTTTGATTTTTTATTCCGCCTTATGGCATTATGCCGGATCACCTTCCATGTCAGCCTAGTGATTCAATTTTGCTATTTCCCTGACGTGTTATTTAGACCCTCTTTTTTTAAAAGAGACACTTTAAACACAGTTACCTATATTTTGCCTAGCTACTTCTACGTAACTCGGGACTAGATAACTTGCGTTCAGAAATAATAAAGATTAACAAAAGTGTGGGTTAACCAGCATGGGAGTAAACTAGAGCATATCTTTCCTTTGTATTTTTTTTAGCGTGACATGAACTTAAAGAAAACAACAGGCATGAGAAAGAGGTGGGTCATTATTTATAGTAGCCGGATTGACAGTGAATGTCGGATCTGGGATAGGTGACTGAAAGATGAAAGAAGTTGAAGCTTGATGCGGATCATTTGTTGTAGGTGGTGGGGGAGGTAGTGGTAGGTTAGGTTCTGAAGCCGATTTATTTTGGGACATCTCCCTCATTAGCCTCATGAGTTCTGAGAACTAGTCTTTCAGCTCGGATACTTGCCCTTGTAAGTTTTGTACTTGTTCCTGATCTTCCATTATCTTCTTTGTTCGGGATCTCGTTAAGTACACTCGCTTGGGTTGAACTGTGTGCTTGGTCAGACTTGCCTTGTTTGAAGCAATGTTTGATTTTCTGTGGGGAGTATAAATAAAAGCTTTTAGTGAATTTTGAATTTTGTAAAAAAAACTAAAGGTTCTGGTTCGGAAGAAGGATACGGTGGCATTTGGAAGCCAAAATGAAATCTGCAGAAGGATGGTTGCATCAATTTTATCATGGCATCATTCGATAGTCTGATTGTGAATGACCGGATTGAATGCGCGTTTATGATACCTGTTCATATGGCATATCCAATTTTTCGCATAACCCTAGCGAGGGGGTTCCTACGGGAGTTATACTATTCATTCACAATTTTGCTAAACAATGGCCCAAAAAGTTTTCCATTAACTGAATATTTATACACAGCATTTTTTACATCGGCCTAGGCTCAGGGAGGCTCTTTATAATGAGATGACATTTTCTGAGATACTCGTATAACCTTTCTCCTTGTTTGACAGGGTCGAATGCTTTCAGAGCATACTCGGATTCAGGAAGGAGTTCTTGTTTTCCCTGTGCAATCGTTCTCTCCAGCTGGTCAACATTCTCTTTCAGCTCTTGATAGAGAGCCGCTTGTCTTTCTTTCTCCTTCCTTTCTTTAGCACATTCTTTCAGAATATCGTTGATGAGTAATGCCTGTTCCTTCAATTCGAGCTTCTTCTTTTTGTTCTCTTGTTTATACTCTTCTACGAGTATCTCTTGGTATTTCATTTTTTCCTGAAGCTTACTATTCTGCTTTTCTACTTCCCTTACCACAGCTTGGAGAGAGCCTTTTTCCTCTTCGCACCGTGCCTCTTTCTCTTCGAAGCCCATCTTTTCGGCC
This sequence comes from Hevea brasiliensis, assembly GCF_030052815.1. Lineage (NCBI taxonomy): Eukaryota > Viridiplantae > Streptophyta > Magnoliopsida > Malpighiales > Euphorbiaceae > Hevea > Hevea brasiliensis. The sequence continues at coordinate 82,911,407 of NC_079493.1, read as the reverse complement.
CTTGCCTCTTCCCTGAGTCTTCTCACTTTTCTTTTAAGGTTCCGCTGTTGGTCCTCTAACTGCTTTATTTGTTCTTGTAGTTGCGAATTTTCGGTGTTTGCCTTCTGTAGTGAGTTAGCCAAATGATTATTAGCTTCTTCTGATAGGACGTTGTCGCTTCGACTCGCAGCTGAGTGTTCTTGGTCCCCGCGCCTCCACTTAAGATAATCGCCCGTGGCATTCGGACCTTTAAGCGACCTGTCCATCAGAGTGATGTTTTCCCAAGATTTGCGGGCTATTTTCAACCCCTCCTCTTCCTTGAGCTCATGGTAGAAATGACCTTGGTGGTATTCTTCCGTATTGATTCTGAACTGTGTTGAGCCGAATTGTCTTACTACTAAGGCCGGAGTATAACTTGTGTATCCAGTCACTCCGATTAGGGATACTGATTGATTATTCCCCATGCTGATCAGAATGGATTGACTCGACGTCCATAATTTCTTCCAACAATAGTTATGGCTATTGAAGCTCAAAATCCATTCTTGCCACTGCGGCTCATCCTTCGGGCTGATTATCAATCGAGTCATTTTTTTGATGAGAGGCTGGTCAAGATACCAAGTTAATCCCTTCTTCTCCACAGGACACATATGACTAATGATCCAGAGGTGCAACAACTGAGAACAACACTTAATGGACCCCTTGCCTTGCTGTCTGCAGTAAGTGAGGGTTAAGAAAGTCTCGGCAAGTATTGCTAGTACTGGATTGGCTTTCTATTTCTCTACTACCCAGAACATTTCCACAACACCGCAGGTTATGATTCCGGAAGGTCCAGGGAACAAGATCAAGCCGTAAATTGCTAAAGCGAGCACCAATGAAGCTTAATCCCACTGTTGATCTTGGATGCATTGATCCAACCCTTTCTTGAGGTAAGTCCAATACCATCCATGCATGTTTCCTTTGACGGTTTCTCTCGCCTTTGCTTCTTCTGGTGGGATCCCTAGCATATGTGCGAGCCGTTTCCAGGTCTGCCTATGTTTGAGCTCTAGGTAAATCCGATTCTGCGCCGCATAAGGGATTTCTAGCAATGCTTGATATTCTTCCATAGTGGGAGCAGTATCGATGTCGTTGAAAGAGAACACTCCAAACTTAGGGTTCCAAACTGGCAACATGGCCTTTAGTGCCGGGACCTGGACCCTAACTCGCATCAAGGTTGCAATCCTCCCGTATTTCTTCTCAAATTGTGCTTTGACCTGATCGGGAAACGACTTCCAACCATTGGCCAGACCCTCGAGACTGTTCATCCTGACTTCAATCTTGCTCAGGTCCAATGGGGGTAATGAGCTAATATCCCTTTGTAGGGGCACTGAGCTATGAGATGATTCGGGCCATGGTTTAGCATTTTATTCTGATTTAAGAACTTCTTCTGCCGACTGACTCGAGGATGCCATGTTAAAAATGATGCTTATCCTTTTACAGACCTTATTTCGTAATGCCCAGGAAAAACTTGTTAGCAGATATTTGTGTAATCTTGAATTATACTATTGGCGAGTGACACTGCACATTTATCAAAGTAGGAAAATGTGTAGGTTCTCTTAACAAGATGATTCAAGATTACCCTTAAAAATAAGAACAAAATAAAATAAATGTAATAGGTAAGAGTAAGTATGCCCTTTGTCCTAAAGTAAAGGAAAGTCCTAATACCTACTGGGTGCTACGAATGACAGCTTCTATCTTACAAGGTAGCTTGCTACTGACTTCCACTATCATGATAGTTTAGCTCAAGGTCTAATTTTCTAAAGCCACAGTACCCAAATTGCCCCCATTGTAAATAAGAGAGCCCCATTCTATCCCCACGATACTATCGGAAAATTCCACTGTATCATAGTGAATAGAACGAGTTTCAATTTGAGCGTAAGCCTTCACGGATACTAACGGGTAAAACCCACTGTACCGCTACATGACTCCTCCTACTTTCCTAAAAGGGTAAGAAAGCCCTGCATAGGGTCAAGTGTGTGAGGACGTCGTGTGAGTGTTCGGGTGTGAAGGGACACCTTTACCTCTTCCCAATTCAAGGGGATTTTCATTTTTCCCTTTTTTCTTTCAAATGAAGAGTGCAGTGGAAAGTAAAACAAGCAAGACAAGCAAAATGGTTAGCAGGAATAACAATAATTAACATACAGAATTTTGAGGCGTGAGCCCACCTAACTATGATTTGATCGCAAAATTAAATCTACTTTTGGACCTCTAGACTAGGGTTAAGTTTTCAAGGTCCCCAGTGGAGTCGCCAAGCTGTCGTAAGGTGTTTTGCGGTCGCCTGGACGAACACTCACCGAAGTGGGAAAAGTGAGGAATCGCCACTTTAATTTTGAGGGAAATTAAAGAAAACCATTTGTGAAAGTAAATTAAAATGAAACCACTTCAAAAACAGAGATTCTAGGTTCGGGGTCCGTAAACGGGCGGGGAAGGTGTTAGGCACCCCACCTCGTCCCTCAACGAGGGTAAGCGGATTTAACTTCACGTTCTTCGTAGTTAGGAGGGTTTGAATGGAAATGTTAATCCTTTTGACCGAAAGGAATGTTTGATTTTTCACTAATCCAGATTACCCATATACATAAGTAAATGAGACAACCTTAGTGAGTTGCTATTGCGTATTTGTTCTATTTTGGGGGGATCGTCTTACGCATTTGTTAAAATTTAATATAGGAATCGGATAAGAACTCTCCTCCGATCTCCTTTAAATATTTATTAAAATTTTTAAGCTTGAGAATCGGATAACTCTCCTCCGATCTCTTTTTAAATATTTGATAAAATTTTTAAGTGAGAACCGGATAAGAACTCTCCTCCGATCTCCTTTTAAATATTTATTAAAATTTTTAAGTGAGAACCGGATAAGAACTCTCCTCCGATCTCCTTTTAAATATTTATTAAAATTTTTAAGTGAGAACCGGATAAGAACTCTCCTCTGATCTCCTTTTAAATATTTGTTAAAATTTTAGATTGAGAATCGGATAAGAACTCTCTTTCGATCTCCTTTTAAATATTTGTTAAAATTTTAGATTGAGAATCGGATAAGAACTCTCCTCCGATCTCTTTTATTTTAATAGGGACCGGATAAGGACTTTTCCGATCTCTCGAAACTTGATTACAGCTACCCGTTGCGAAATCCTAGAACTAAGGGTTTTGGCATTTAAAGATGCAGGGGCTCGGAATAAGGCTTCTTTTAACTCATTGGTACCTTGTAACTAGTCAGGAGATACCAAACCAAATTTTCCGACCTTCCTATGTGGTTGCCTTACTAGTACCTTTTGATACCCGATCCATCCCATTTAAATATCTTAAGGTTCGGTTTTACTCTGCCTTGTGTCATCTTACTCAATTGTCTTTTGCATTATTCTAGTGATTCGGCCTTACTATTTTCCCAACTTATTGTTTAGACCTTTCATTATTTTAAAGAGACCCTTAAGATACAGTTACCTACATTTTATCTGACCACTTATATGCTACTCGGGACTAGAAGACTTACATTCAGGAATAACAAAGATTAACAAAAAGAATGGACTGGTCAACACGGAAGTAAACTCGAGAATGACCTTCTTCGTGTTCTTTAGTGCAATATAAACTTGGAGAAAATTATATATATATATATATATATATATATATATATATATATATATATATATATATATATATGTAAAGAATAAAGGAAATACGTAAAATAAGAATGAGCACTTAAAAAAAAGCGATGTGAGCACTCACCTGTGAGGAGTCGGATCTATTGAACTAACTATGGGCTCACAGAACGTAATGGGGGCCGCGGGCTGGTAACTTGAAGACTAAGGTTCGCTTTGAAATGAAGAATACCTTGTTAAAATGCAGTCCGATCAATATTATAACCAAGTATGAATGAAGTTGAACTTGGACAACGGAAGTGGGAATAAAGATAACAAAGACAGAAAGTGAGAGTGTCACAGGATAATGAACGAACTAAAAATGGAGAGTTTCAGTATTCAGAAATCCTTTGCAAGAAAATACTTCAGAAAAATGGTTTCAAAAGTTTTTCTTATGAAAGCTTCAAAAATAGCAGAGTAACGAGCTGAATTATGTCTCAGAGTCCTTCCGCTATATTCACTATTTGTCCTTCCTTGAATAGTTTTTCATGCAGGTATTTATAGGAACCGGGTGCTCCTCATGGAGGGTCAGGATCTATTTGGAGGGAGATGGAGGGTTAAGATTTTGAAGGACATGATCTAAGGGCTCGAGAATTAAAGAGAATTAGAACGGATGACTGAGATCCCTTCCGGAGTATTTGTCCTTTTCTCTCTTATAATCTGACGGCCCAAAATTTCTTGTCAAGAGCGATCCGAGGGCTAGGAGTGAAAGGCGCTGATTTTGTTGTTTTCTTCTTCGATCCGAGGGCTCCAAGCTCGTCCTTACAAGTAAGATCAACGGTGGAGATTAGGAGGTACGGCGCTGTCCTGACGTACTCTAGCATATGTCAGTAATGCGGCCGATTCTAGGCCGTGCGGTGGAGATTTCGTTTGGGACGCTTTAACTACCTCAGCCCTGATTATGACGATAATCAGCAGGAGCTGTCTTATCCTTTTTGCTATCCGACCTCCTTTCTTTTCCGATCTTCCTAACACGCTCTTTTCCGATCTTTCATGTCGGTCTCCCTTCTGCCGATCTTTACCACACCGGTCTTCCTTTTATCGGGTTCGGTCCAGTCAAAGCATTTATTTCCCTCAATTCTCAAGGCGTCCGCTTCATTTTCTGCTTGCAATAAATGCTCAAATTGTCCTATATATACCTTCAACCGGGAAGCCCTACCTCATTTGACTTTCTCCCCTATTCTCCTCATTTTTCCTGTTCTAACCGCTCCGCAACAATTCCGCATAAGATGACCGCTTTTAATCTTTTTTCGGTTGCCCTCTTTGTTCCTTGCTTGAAAATTTATGATCCCGGTGATCGAAAAATCATGATGACCTTATCTGATGACAGTGAGAGAACCGACTAATTAATCGATTTGGATCGAGGACTCGATCGTGCCGATCGAGAATCGCTCGCCGATATAATCGGCGAACCGATTTCGGGCGAAGATCGCTAATATTCCTCAACACCTGGATCGCTCTTTGGCATTCATCCGCTCCTCTCCGCACCGGGTGTTCCGACATGCCTTGCTGAGCGGTAACTTTGATGACGACCTCTCTCATTCTCATGAGAGTCATAGTCCCCAAATGGTCTCCCGGTCAAACACATCTTTTGACTCACCACGGACTAGGCTTTGACATAGGCCTTTAGAAAGGATGTTCCACCGATCTCTAAAGATCGCTCTTATGATGTAATCAGACCTTTAATGTAATCCGATCTGTAAAGATCACCCAAATGATGTAATTAGACCTTTAATGTAATCCGATCTCCAGAGATCGCCCAAATGATGTAATTTGACCTTTTGGAAATAAAATTTATTTTGCCAATTATCACTTTATTATTATTGATTATTCTCCGATCCGTGTGTTTATCCGATCCGTTTCCAATCGAATGACCCTCATCCGATCCGCACTTCCAAACATTTGCCTTAATTAGCCGATCCCTAACTAGCGGTCTCTCCTTATGGAATTTTGGAATATTCGTGAGACGTGTCGTAATAGCCGTGAGTCCTCTATCCGATGCACTACCTGGAACATCGTGAGCATTAAATGCTCGGACGAGTATAAATAGGGGTGGGGTTAGCCAGTTGCTCCCTTATGTCATTTTCAGTCTCTCGCGAACAACTTCAAAATTCTCTCGTTTTCTCAAGTTCCTCCGACACCGATCAAGCTCCAGTAAGGGTTTCTATCCTTCTTTTACTTTAAATTCTTTATTTCCTATGAAAATGAGTGGCGCCGAGGGTCAGAGAACGACGAGCCCTCCTTCTCTTCAGTTCTCGTGGTCTTCTGATGAAGTAGAGGTGGTCGGGCCAAGCGTGCGATATGAACTTCCTAGGGTCTCTGCTTCAGCTCGGGGGCTAGCAGCACCATCAAGGCATGTACCTTCTTCAGGGAGGGAAAATCTTCCCATGGACGAATTGCCATCGGTCCTTCAAGAAATCGATCTGCAGTCGTTCAGCCAGGAGTATAACATTCGGCCTGATTCATTCGAACTGATTAGGTGTCACGGCGATCTTCATTCCAATCACTTCTTTGAGGGGGACGATATGATCATGGTCTACGAAGAGCAATTAAAAGCCGGTCTACGGTTCCCTTTGGATGACTTCTTCAAGGAAGTTTTAAAATATCACTAAGTGTGCATCGCCCAAGTTCACCCAAACTCGTGGCGGATCTTAGTAGCCTTCCGAGGCCTATGTCGAGCTAAGGGGCTCCGACCTACACCTAAGGTGTTCGCTAAACTGTACAGGCTAACTCGTCCAAAGGACGACGAGCATTGGTTCTTCCAAGCGAAACCCCATTGTGGGCTTTTTACCGACCTGCCTTCCTCCTTGAAGAATTGGAAGAACCGCTTCTTTATCTTGAGGAGCAAAATTCGAATGGTTTTAATGGCTTCCTGAGCTAGCATCAGTGGTCCCTTGCTTACGAACCACATCGCCTCTAAATAGGGAAGAGGGTGCAATGGTGATGGAGTTGAAGGAACAAAGGCCCAGAGAGAAGTTCTCTTGCTTGGATGCAAGGATACCGAGCCGCACCATTATACTATGCACTGTCACCGCCAAGATCGCGGCTTCACTTTCTCGACTCGGTATCGGTATTTTCTATATCTCACATCTTTGACCTTAGCGATCTCACCGACTCTTCCTTGTGTAGGTATGGCGAGCGCTAAGCTTCCAAGGAGAGTCGGAACGAAGAGAGAGATCTCCCGGAAAGTGCGGGAAATGAAGCGGTCCGAGCTACTCCAGACTCCCAGTCATGAACCCGAGGAAATTCATGGGGGCTCATCTCAACTTTCGGGACAGCCGATCCTCGAGGTAGAAGTGATCCGGTCTCCTCCTCGCCAAGAAGAGCCACTGTCGCCTCCTCTAGTCACTTCGAGTGCGGAAGGGGGTCCTTCCCAGCCTACCCCAAGGACTCTCTCCCGTGGTGCCCAAGTGCTGATCCATTCCTTGGAGAAGAACTGCATCGCTCGAGAATCCGGGTTTGGCTAAGGTCCTGGGGGCATCTATCTGCCTTCGGGAGGATTGGGACAGCCTGTCCTCAGACAACCTTGATGACATCTTGACCCAATCTATAAGCTTGAATGTGGAGTGCTTGGTGAACCAGCATATTGTCCGGGAGAAGGCTCACCGCCTGGGTATGGAGGTCGAGAAGATGGTTCATGAAGTGGCTTCCCTCCGATCCCAACTCTCATCCGCTCATAACTACATATCTGAAATTGAGGGGCGGATGAAGTTCTACGAGGACAAGCTGGCCGAGCAAGCTCGTGTTCTGACCGAGCGAACTCCCGCCCCAAAGAAGTTCAAGCGCTCCGGGCCGATGAAGTTGCTCACCTCACTGAGGAACTTAAAGCGAAGGAAGAAGAGATAGTGACAAGAGAGGCCGGCGCCTATGTGAATGCCCACAGGGATCTCTTGGCCGAGCTCAAGAAGCGATATCCCGAGGAGGACTTCACTTGGATGGTAGATCTGGCTCCCCAGGACGAGGGTGAGGATAGCGAGGAGGAGGCTGAGGGTGAGAGAGGAGATGAACAAAATGTAGATTAGGCTGGTGGTGATCCTCCAGTTGAATGACTTATACAAACTTTAATATGAAATGAAACTCGCTTTTGTTCAGTGAATGGATGTGATCGAAAAATCTCTAAATTACTTAAGCACTTGATTGTCTGAGCATATTAAAACAACTAAAGTTGATTATTAATCTAACTGTATGAGGTCGGAAAACACCATAAGCATGAGATCGGCAGGGAACCAACGCTAAACAGGACTTAATTTAAAATTGGAAATTTGGCTTGAGTACTTAAGATCGGATCGCCATTAAACCGATTGAACCTTAACTTAATTATTCCTAAACTTTTAAAATGAAGATCTAGTGCTAGTTCTTTCTTCCGATGAGAGATCGGAATGTAGTTGACTATTCAGATATTTGATAATTGGTTTGAGAGATCGGCAAGGCTTTAAGTGACATGGGGACTCAGATTGGTTTGATTCCTTTTGAGGTGAGGTCGAAATGTGATTTTTGCAAAGAGAGATCGAAATGTGATTGGCCGCAAAGGGAGACTTAGTCTCGGGATCGCTTTGAATTTTATTGATTTTGGGGATCGCAAAGTTTTGAAGATTAAAGCAAGAAGTGAGCCGCCATCGCTTCATGATCGAAGAAGAACCTGATGGTAAACCTTGGTACCATGACATCTTGCTCTACATCAGAACCAGAGAATTCCCTCCAGGGGTGAGCAAAAATGAAAAGAGGATGATTCGGGGATTAGCATTGGGATACTTCCCCAGTGGAGTCGCCAAGCTGTCGCAAGGTGTTTTGCGGTCGCCTAGACGAACACTCACCGAAGTGGGAAAAGTGAGGAGTCGCCACTTTAATTTTGAGGGAAATTAAAGAAAACCATTTGTGAAAGTAAATTAAAATGAAACCACTTCAAAAACAGAGATTCTAGGTTCGGGGTCCGTAAACGGGCGGGGAAGGTGTTAGGCACCCCACCTCGTCCCTCAACGAGGGTAAGCAGATTTAACTTCGCATTCTTCGTAGTTAGGAGGGTTTGAATGGAAATGTTAATCCTTTTGATCGAAAAGAATGTTTGATTTTTCACTAATCTGGATTACCCAGATACATAAGTAAATGAGACAACCTTAGTGAGTTGCTGTTGCGTATTTGTTCTATTTTAGGGGACTGCCTTATGTATTTGTTAAAATTTAATTTGGGAATCGGATAAGAACTCTCCTCCGATCACCTTTAAATATTTATTAAAATTTTTAAGCTTGAGAATCGGATAAGAACTCTCCTCCGATCTCTTTTTAAATATTTCATAAAATTTTTAAGTGAGAACCGGATAAGAACTCTCCTCCGATCTCTTTTTAACTGTTTATTAAAATTTTTAAGTGAGAACCGGATAAGAACTCTCCTCCGATCTCTTTTTAAATATTTATTAAAATTTTTAGGTGAGGATCGGATAAGAACTCTCCTCCGATCTCCTTTTAAATATTTACTAAAATTTTTAAGTGAGAACCGGATAAGAACTCTCCTCCGATCTTCCTATGTGGTCGCCTTACCAGTACCTTTTGATACCCGATCTATCCCATTTATCTATCTTAAGGTTCGATTTTACTCTGCCTTGTGTCGTCTTACTCAATTGTCTTTTGCATTATTCTAGTGATTTGGCCTTACTATTTTCCCGACATATTGTTAAGACCTTTCATTATTTTAAAGAGACCCTTAAGATACCGTTACCCACATTTTATCCGACCACTTATATGTTACTCGGGATTAGAAAACTTATGTTCAGGAATAACAAAGAATAACAAAAAGAATGGACTGGTTAACACAGAAGTAAACTCGAGAATGACCTTCTTCGTGTTCTTTAGCGCAATATAAACTTGGAGAAAATTATATATATATAAAGAATAAAGGAAATACGTAAAATAAGAACGAGCACTTAACAAAAGCAATATGAGAACTCACCTGTGGGGAGTCGGATCTATTGAACTAACTATGGGATCACAGAACGTAATGGGGCCATGGTCGTAACTCAAGACTAAGGTTCGCCTTGAAATGAGGAATACCTTGTTAAAATGCAGTTCGATCAATATTATAACCAAGTATGAATGAAGTTGAGCTTGAACAACGGAAGTGGGAATAAAGATAACAAAGACAGAAATTGAGAGTGTCACAGGATAATGAACGAACTGAAAATGGAGAGTTTCAGTATTCAGAAATCCTTTGCAAGAAAATACTTCAAAAAACTGGTTTCAAAAGTTTTTCTTATGAAAGCTTCAAAAATAGCAGAGTAACGAGCTGAATTAAGCTTCAGAGTCCTTCCGCTATATTCACTATTTGTCCCCTTTTGAACAGTTTTTCATGCAGGTATTTATAGGAACCGGGTGCTCCCCATGGAGGGTCAGGATCTGTTTGGAGGGAGATGGAGGGTTAAGATTTTGAAGGACATGATCTAAGGGCTCTGGAATTAAAGAGAATCAGAATGGACGACTGAGATCCCTTCCGGAGTATTTGTCCTTTTCTCTCTTCTAATCTGACGGCCCAAAATTTCTTGTCAAGAGCGATCTGAGGGCTAAGAGTGAAAGGCGCTGATCTTGTCATTTTCTTCTTCGATCCGAGGGCTCCAAGCTCTTCCTTACATGTAAGATCAACGATGGAGATTAGGATGTACGGCACTGTCCTGACGTACTCTAGCACATGTCAGTAATGCGGGCGATTCTGGGGCGTGCGGTGGAGATTTCGTTTGCGATGCTTTAACTACCTCGGCCTTGATTATGAAGATAATCAGCAGGAGCTGTCTTATCCTTTTTGCTATCCAACCTCCTTTCTTTTCCGATCTTCCTAACACGCTCTTTTCCAATCTTTCATGCTGGTCTCCTTTCTGCCGATCTTTACCACACCGGTCTTCCTTTTATCGGGTTCGGTCCAGTCAAAGCATTTATTTCCCTCAATTCTCGAGGCGTCCGCTTCGTTTTTTGATTGCAATAAATGCTCAAATTTTGCTATATGTACCTTCAACCAGGAAGCCCTACCTCATTTGACTTTCTCCCCTATTCTCCTCATTTTTCCTGTTCTAACTGCTTCCGGCAACAATCCCGGACAAGATGATCGCTTTTAATCTTTTTTCGGTTGCCCTCTTTGTTCCTTGCCTGAAAATTTACGATGCCGGCGATCTAAAAATCATGATGACCTTATCTGATGACAGTGAGAGAACTGGACTAATTAACCGATCGTGATCGAGGACCTCGATCGTGCCGATCCCGAATCGTTCGCCCGATATAATCGGCGAATTGATTTCGGGCAAGAAGACTGCTAATATTCCCCTCAACATCGGTGACTGCTCTTTGGCATTCATCTGGCTCCTCTCCACATTGGGTGTTCTGACAGTGGCTCGGTTTCGAGCGGTAACTTTGATGATGACCTCTCTCATTCTCATGAGAGTCATAGTCCCCACCGGTCTCTGGTCAAACACATCTTTGACTCACCACTGACTAGGCTTTGACATAGGCCTGTTAGAGAGGTTGTTCCTCCGGTCTCTAGAGATCGCCCTAATGATGTAATCAGACCTTTAATGTAATCCGATCTGTAAAGATCGCCCAAATGATGTAATTAGACCTTTAATGTAATCCGATCTCCAGAGATCGCCCAAATGATGTAATTTGACCTTTTGGAAATAAAATTTATTTTGCCAATTATCACTTTATTATTATTGATTATTCTCCGATCTCTGGTGTGTTTATCCGATCTGGTTTCCAACTGAACAGCCCTCATCCGATTCGCACTTCCAAACATTTGCCTTAATTAGCCGATCCCTAACTAGCCAGTCTCTCCTTATGGAATTTTGGAATATTCGTGAGACGTGTCAGAACAGCTGGCGAGTCCCGCTATCCAATGCACTACCTGGAACATCGTGAGCATTAAATGCTCGGACGAGTATAAATAGGGGTGGGGTTAGCCGCTTGTTCTCCTTATGTCATTTTCAGTCTCTCGCGAACAACTTCAAAATTCTCTCGTTTTCTCAAGTTCCTCCGACACCGATCAAGCTCCGGTAAGGGTTTTGATCCTTCTTTTAGTTTAAATTCTTTATTTCCTTTGAAAATGAGCGGCGCCGAGGGTCAGAGAGCGACGAGCCCTCCTTCTCTTCAGTTCTCGTGGTCTTCTGATGAAGTAGAGGTGGTCGGGCCAAGCGTGCGATCTGAACTTCCTAGGGTCTCTGCTTCAGCTCGGGGGCAAGCAGCACCATCAAGGCATGTACCTTCTTCAGGGAGGGAAAATCTTCCCATGGACGAATTGCCATCGGTCCTTCAAGAAACCGATCTGCAGTCGTTCAGCCAGGAGTATAACATTCGGCCTGATTCATTCGAACTGATTAGGTGTCACGGCGATCTTCGTGCCGATCACTTCTTTGAGGGGGACGATATGATCATGGTCTACGAAGAGCAATTAAAAGCCGGTCTACGGTTCCCTTTGGATGACTTCTTCAAGGAAGTTTTAAAATATCACCAAGTGTGCATCGCCCAAGTTCACCCGAACTCGTGGCAGATCTTAGTAGCCTTCCGAGGCCTATGCCGAGCTAAGGGGCTCCGACCTACAGCTAAGGTGTTCGCTGAACTGCACAGGCTAACTCGTCGAAAGGACGACGAGTATTGGTTCTTCCAGGCGAAACCCCATTGTGGGCTTTTTACCGACCTGCCTTCCTCCCTGAAGAATTGGAAGAACCGCTTCTTCATCTTGAGGAGCAAAATTCTGAATGCTTTTGAGGGCTACCCTCGGAGCTGGCTGCATCAGGGTCCCTTGCTTTCGGAGCACATCGCCCTAAATCGGGAAGAGGGTGCAATGGTGATGGAGTTGAAGGAACAGGCGTCCAGAGAGAAGTTCTCTTGCTTGGATGCAGTGACGGCTGAGCTGCACCATTGGACTATGCAGCTGGTCACCGGCCAAGATCACGGGCTTCAGCTCTCTGACCTTGGCATCGGTATTTTCTATATCTCACATCTTCGAACCTTAGCGATCTCACTGACCTCTTTTTTGTGCAGGTATGGGGAGCGGCGAAGCTTCCAAGGAGAGCCGAAAACGAAAGAGAGAGACCTCCCGGAAAGTGCGGGAAATGAAGCGGTCCAAGCTACTCCAGACTCCCAGTCATGAACCCGGGGAAATTCAAGGGGGCTCATCTCAACTTTCGGGACAGCCGATCCCTGAGGTAGAAGTGATCCGGTCTCCTCCTCGCCAAGAAGAGCCACCTCCGCCTCCTCGATCGCCGAAAAGTGCGGGGGTCCTTCCCACCAACCCCAAGGACTCTCTCCGGTACCCAAGTGCCGATCCATTCCTTGAGAAGAACTGCATCGTTCGGGAGAATCCAGGTTTCGCTAAGGTCCTGGGGGCTTCTATCTGCCTTCAGGAGGATTGGGACAGGCTGTCCTCAGACAACCTTGATGACATCCTGACCCGATCTATGAGCTTGAACGTGGAGTGCTTGGTGAACCAGCACATTGTCCGGGAGAAGGCTCACCGCCTGGGTATGGAGGTCGAGAAGATGGGTCATGAAGTGGCTTCCCTCCGATCCCAACTCTCATCCGCTCAGAACTACATATCTGAAATTGAAGGGCGGATGAAGTTCTACGAGGACAAGCTGGCCGAGCAAGCTCGTGTTCTGGCCGAGCGAACTCGTGTCCTTGAAGAAGTTCAGGCACTCCAGGCCGATGAAGTTGCTCACCTAACTGAGGAACTTAAAGTGAAGGAAGAAGAGATAGTGACAAGAGAGGCCGGCACTTATGTGAATGCCCACAGAGATCTCTTGGCCGAGCTCAGGAAGCGATATTCCGAGGAGGACTTCACTTGGATGGTAGACCTGGCTCCCCAAGACGAAGGTGAGGACAGCGAGGAGGAGGCTGAGGGTGAGGGAGGAAGTGAGCAAAATGTAAATCAGGCTGGGGGTGATCCTCCAGCCGAATGACTTGTACAAACTTTAATATGAAATGGAATTCCCTTTTATTCAGTGAATAGATGTGATCGGAAAATCTCTAAATTACTTATGCACTTTGATTGTCTGAGCATATTAAAACAACTAAAGTTGATTATTAATCTAAGTGTATGAGGTCGGAAAACACCATAAGCATGAGATCGGCAGGGAACCAATGCTAAACAGGACTTAATTTAAAAATTGGAAATTTGGCTTGAGTACTTAAGATCGGGATCGCCATTAAACCGGATTGGAACCTTAACTTGATTATTCCTAAACTTTTAAAATGAAGATCTAGTGTTGGTTCAGTTTTGTCTGACGAGAGAGATCGGGAATGTAATTGACTATTCAGGATATTTGACGATTGGTTTGAGAGATCGGCAAGGCTTTAAGTGACATGGGACTTAGTATTGGTTTGATTCCTTTTGTGGAGACGTCGGAAATGTGATTGTTCGGGAAAGAGAGATCGGAAATGTGATTACCGCAAAGGAGACTTAGTCTGGGACTGGCCAAATTTATTGATTTTGGGGATCGGCCAAAATATGGTGTCGACAGCTGCCCCTCTTTACATAATTTCTATTAAAGGGAAAATTTTTCCCGTGTAGGAATTATGTAAAGATTCAGACCCATATTTTGGGCGGTTAGGAGTTCAAGGTTAGGAAGCTAAAGCCTACTTAAGTTAGTGACCTAGAGATTGGTAACAGGAGTTAAAATGCTAAAAATTTGAAATCAACTTGGATCAAGGAACCAGAGGTTGATAACAGGAAATTTAAATGCAGGAAATTAAAATCAACTTAGATCAAGGAACCAGAGGTTGATTGACAGGAAATTTAAAATGCTGAAGATTAAAATCAACTTAGATCAAGGAACCAGAGGTTGATAACAGGAAATTTAAATGCAGGAAATTAAAATCAACTTAGATCAAGGAACCAGAGGTTGATAACAGGAAATTTAAATGCAGGAAATTAAAATCAACTTAGATCAAGGAACCAGAGGTTGATAACAGGAAATTTAAATGCTGAAATTAAAATCAAGTTAGATCAAGGAACCAGAGGTTGATAACAGGAAATTTAAATGCAGAAAATTAAAATCAACTTAGATCAAGGAACCAGAGGTTGATAACAGGAAATTTAAATGCAGGAAATTAAAATCAACTTAGATCAAGGAACCAGAGGTTGATAACAGGAAATTTAAATGCTGAAATTAAAATCAACTTAGATCAAGGAACCAGAGGTTGATAACAGGAAATTTAAATGCAGAAAATTAAAATCAACTTACAAAGCAAGTCTAATCTCGACACAAGAAGTTCTTCCCCGATGAAGTGTACTTAACAGGATCCCGAAAGCCGATGATTAATGGAGGACGAGTTACAAGACTTGGCCTACGACCTCATTTCTTCGGATGCCCCTTGACTTTCTTCTTATTTTGCGAAAAGCGCCCTTGCGGGTTTTCACTTTCCTTTCGTCCATTTGACTAGAAGCGCCCTTCCAGGTTTTCACCTCTAGTTTTTTTTTTTTAGGCCATTTCCTGCAAATCTCATAGTAAAGTACGTGAGGTTATCAATTTTCAAATCCTAACCTTATGGCAAAATTTTAAATGATTAATAGCGCAGAGAAAATAGTGTGAGTATAAAGATAAAGCAAAAAGACGAATTGAAACGGGAAGAAGATAGATTGGAGAAGAAGAATGACTTTATTAAGGCTTTAAGAAACAAAGATACAGTTTTAAAGGGTACAAGGATAGATCTCACATGTTTCTTGTAATTAGCTTTGAAGTCCCTTAACTGCCATTATTTCAAGTACTCTGAAGCCTCATGCTATGACGGTTTATTTCCATCCTCGGTTTCATACCCCATTCCTTATTTTTCCTTTTTGGTTCTTAGGATGCCCTTTCGGGTTTTCACCCCTAGATTTTTTTTTTTTGGCTTGCTCTTTTAGGATGCCCTTTCGGGTTTTCATCCTTCACTCATTTTACAGAAAGCGCCCTTCGAGGGTTTTCGCCTTCTTTCACACATTTTGCTAGGAGCGCCCTTTCAGGTTTTCACCCCTACCCTTTTTTTTTTTTTTTTTAGGCATAGTATCTCTTGATGGCGTCAGTATTCACAGGTCTTGGAAATTCTTCGCCGTCCATGTGGGTTAAGATCAGAGCCCCACCAGAAAATGCCCTTTTAACCACATAGAGTCCCTCGTAGGTTGGTGACCATTTACCCCGGGGATTATTTTGATTCGGGAGAACTTTCTTCAGAACTAGGTCTTCGGGTTGAAATTCGCGAGGGCGAACACTTTTGTCAAATGCCCTGGCCATTCTTCTCTAGTACAACTGCCCATGACATGCTGCTGCTAGCCTCTTTTCATCCAGCAAGTTTAATTGATCCAACCTTGACTGGATACATTCCGACTCATCAATCCCTGATTCCTTCAGAATCCTTAGGGAAGGAATTTCAACTTCGATAGGCAATACAGCTTCCATCCCGTAGACCAGTGAGTACAGAGTTGCCCCAGTTGATGTTCTTACGGAGGTCCGGTATGCATGAAGAGCGTAAGGGAGCATATCATGCCAATCCCTATAAGTGATCGTCATTTTCCAAATTATTCTTTTGAGATTTTTGTTTGCGGCTTCCACCGCTCCATTCATCTGGGGACGGTATGGGGAGGAATTGAGATGTCGAATCTTGTATTGATCACATAACTTCTGGATCTTTGGGCCATTCAAGTTCTTGGCGTTGTCAGTGACGATTTCATTGGGGAGGCCGTGCCGGCAGATGATATTATTTCTGAAGAATTTGAGAAAAGTGTTCTGTGTGATGTGGGCATATGATGTCGCTTTAACCCATTTAGAAAAATAGTCGATTGCTACTAGGATAAACCTGTGCCCATTGGATGCCTTAGGGTTGATGGGACCAATCACATCGATGCCCCACAATGCAAAAGGCCATGGTAAAACGAGGTTGAACAATTGGTGAGGCGGAACATTCATCGGATCCGTGTATATTTGACACTTATGGCACTTTTGGAAATACTCGACGCAATCCTTTTCCATGGTAGTCCAAAAATATCCTCGTCTTATGATTTGTTTAGCCATCATGTGTCCATTGGCATGGGTTGCACAGTTTCCCTCATGAGTCTCGAAAAGGATTCTCTTTGCCTCTTTTGCATCCACACATCTCAGCAATTCACCGTTAGAGCTCCTTTTGTATAAGGTTTCTCCACTGGGGAAGTATCCCAATGCTAATCTCCAAATCATCCTCTTTTCGTTTTTGCTCGCCCCCGGAGGGAATTCTCTGGTTCTGATGTAGAGCAAGATGTCATGGTACCAAGGTTTACCATCAGGTTCTTCTTCGATCATGAAGCAGTAAGCCGGCTCACTTCTTGCTTTAATCTTCAATACTTGAGTCGTTTGCCCTTCTTCCATTTGAGCCATAACAGCCAGGGTAGCTAAGGCATCTGCAAATTGATTTTTGTCTCGACTAAGGTGAGTGAAAGAGATTTCTTCGAATTTCTTAATCAGCTCCAGTAAGTACTTCTGATATGGGATTAGCTTTGGATCCTTAGTTTGCCATTCCCCCTTGACTTGATAAATGATCAGAGCTGAGTCTCCATACACCTCCAACTTCCTGACCTTCATTTTGATAGTAGCTTGTAGACCCATTACACAAGCTTCATATTCTGCGATGTTGTTGGTGCAGTCAAATCTCAACTTGATAGCTATCGGAAAGTGTCTCCCATCCGGAGATATCAATACAGCTCCGATTCCATTACCGGACAAATTGTGACTCGTGAAATACATTTCCCAAACAAGCGGTGGCTCTTCTTCTCCATGATCTACTTCATTAATATGCTCATCAGGGAACTCAAAATCCAGAGCTTCATAATCCTGGATAGGGTTTTCTGCTAAGAGATCAGCGATCACGCTACCCTTCACCGCTTTCCGGGTCATATAGACAATGTCATATTGAGATAGTATGACCTGCCATTTGGCTATCCTTCCCGGCACGAATGGGCTTTCGAATACATACTTGATAGGATCCATTCTGGAAATGAGCCATGTCTTGTGATTCAACATGTAGTGCTTGAGGCGATTCGCTGTCCAAGCTAGTGCGCAGCAAGTTTTCTCTAGGAAAGAATACCTTGACTCACAATCATTGAACTTTTTGCTCAGGTAATAAATAACTCTTTCCTTCCGGCTGGTTTCATCATGTTGCCCCAAAACACATCCCATTGAGCTTTGTTGGACTGCCATATACAGAATCAGAGGCCTTCCAGCCACTGGTGGAACCAACACTAGCGGGTTTGACAGGTAATGCTTGATTTTCTCGAAACCCTCTTGACAAACCAAATCCTATTGAGTGGTGTTGTTCTTTCGGAGTAGTCTAAAAATAGGCTCAGCTTTGGTGGTGAGATTGGAGATAAACCTTGATATGTAGTTCAACTTCCCCAAGAAACTGTGTACATCTCTTTCTATTTTTGGGGATGGCATCTCTTGAATGGCTCGAACTTTGTCCGGATCAACTTCTATTCCCTTCTCGCTCACTATGAATCCTAACAATTTCCCAGATCTAGCTCTGAATATGCATTTGGCAGGGTTCAGTTTCAACTGATATTTCCTGAGTCTCTCGAATACTTTCCTCATCACCTGCACATGACTCTCTTCTCCCCTAGATTTGATGATCATATCATCCACGTACACCTCCACTTCATTATGTATCATATCGTGGAATAATGTGACCATGGCGCATTGGTAGGTGGCTCCAGTATTCTTTAACCCGAAAGGCATGACCCGATAGCAAAATACCCCCCATTGAGTGATAAAGGCAGTTTTCTCCTTGTCTTCCTCGTCCATTGGGATTTGATTGTATCCCGATGCCCCATCGATACATGAACACCTGCCCAATCCCGTAGCATTGTCTACTAACACATCAATGTGAGGGAGAGGGAAATCATATTTTAAGCTCGCCTTATTAAGATCCCTGTAGTCAACGCACACCCTAACTCCCCCGTCCTTCTTCATTACCGGGACAATGTTAGCTATCCATTGGGGATATTTAACTACTTCCAGGAACCCAGCATCATACTGTTTCTTAACCTCATCCCTAACTTTGAGCAGCGTGTCCGGATTCATTCTTCTTAGCTTTTGCTTCACCGGGATTGTCCCCGGAATTAGGGGAATTCTGTGCGTCAGTATCTGGGGGTCCAAACCAACCATATCGTCATAGCTCCAGGAAAACACGTCCAGGAATTCTTTGAGCAAACTGATCATATCTCCCAATTCCTCACTTTCCATAACCTTAAGTTCCCTTTTTACTTCTTCCGTGCCTAAGTTTATGGTGCGCGTTTCGTCTCCACAAGGCACTAGGGAAGGTTCATCCCTTTCATCCCTTTCCTCTATGAGCTCCACCTCAGAATCACTTGAAGTAATGGCAGTTATGGGGATTTCAAAATTAACCAGAGGAATTTCTGAGTCTATTGAATTATTAGGTGTTAATTGATGAATGGTCCTGAATGAACGAAAATAGAATATATTATAAGGATGGAATTCAAGTGGAAAGAAAAAGAGAATTGGAAATAAATGCGCTATTAATTCATTAAGATTTATGACATAAGAAAAGGGTCCATTTACAATGTTACACTTGCCATCATGGACAAAATGATCAAGTGTAGATAACTAAAGGTACTTTACTCGAAATTAAGTACAGGGATGTCCTCTGCCGTCCAGTTGTCCAACTCTTGCCCCTCAGCTATTGGCGAGACCAGAGCCTCATATAAGGAATCCAAGTGGATGACATCAATAGATGGTTCATCGGGTTATTCTTCAACCTCTGCGGAATTTTCGATGACCGATTTAGTGAAGACCTCTGTGATTCTCGGGACTACTTTCATTCCCGACTTTCTGGTCAAATTTCTGATCCTGAAGTCTGTTCCTCATCCAGAATCATCCATCTATGAGGGCATCTTCCTCATATCCCAAACCGCAACGGCCCACCTTCTGGATAGCCGGTATAGGTTCAACAATTCCTTGTAATGTGGCGCCTAGGCCTTTGCCTTCTTCATATCCATTCCTTGACATTATCTTGGCTACCATAGCCATAGCCCCTTCATTTCTGGTTTCTTGTAATTCGAGGGCCTGGAAAGAGCTTTCCAATGACTCCTCGGCAGCTTCCACATAAGGAAGTGATTGTGGCTTAGTGACCAATATGGCTTCTTCCCCTCTCACCGTGATGATTTTGCCGTCCATGATGTACTTTATCTTCTGATGCAAAGTTGAAGGAACGGCATTCGCGGAATGGATCCACGGCCTCCCCAGCAACATAGTGTAGGCCGGTTCAATGTTCATCACTTGGAATGTGACGTTGAAGGTGCATGCGCCAATTTGGAGTGGCAAGTCGATGTCTCCCAATACTTCTCTTCTTGTACCGTCAAAGGCTCTTACCACCATAGCACTCTGACGTATATTTGATTGGTCAACTGGCAGTCTAGCCAAGGTAGCACTAGGCAGTACGTTGAGTGCTGATCCATTATCAATAAGGACCTTGGCCACTATACAACCTTTGCATTTCACTGTCACATGGAGGGCTTTAGTATGTGCCAAGCCTGCAGGATCTATCTCTTCTTCAGAAAAGGTAACAAAACTGGATGCCTGGATTTGTCCCACTATCTTCTCAAACTGCCCCGGTGTGATGTCCGGGTTCACAAAGGCCTGATCCAGGATTTTCTGCAAGGCCTGACGGTGCACCTCAGAGCTCAAAATCAGTGATAACAGTGAAATTCTGGCGGGTGTCTTTCTTAACTGCTCCACCACATCATATTCACTCTGCTTCATTATTTGGAGCAACAGCTCCTCCTCTTCTTTAGGCCCGACGAGTTCTACTTCCCCCATTTTCTCAATCTCCTCTTCTGTGTTCTTCTGTAATTCTACCATTTTTACTTTCCCCTTCTTCTTTTCTTTCTCTTCGTTCCCGTAACATCTCCCACTTCGAGTTATAAACTCGACTTCTTGCTCAGGTGGGGAGGATTTTGTGGCAGCGACGGGGTGAGGACTAGGTTGGGGAGTAGTATTGCTGGTAGGTCCGGCGTAAGTCATTCTGAAGTGCTCATGGGGAGTGAAGCACGGTTTTGGAGGTGCCGGAGGTGAAGCAAGATTAGGAGCCGACGTACTGCTTGATGCTCCTTGGGTGAAAACTTGGAAGTTATAATTCCAAGGTATGGCATGAGTATTGGTGACAGGAAGCTGGGGCGGGGCTCGGATAATCGTTACTGGTGGTGAGGGCGTTGGGGCATTGGGGGCAGAGAAGGTTAATCTAGGATTGGGGGTAGAGGTATTCTGGCCAAACTGCGGTATTTAGCCCTCCACTTTCGATCTCCTTTGGCATCTTAAAATTTTGAGGACAACAAGTTACGGACCTCTTTGGAATCCCTCACGTCTTGACTCATGATCATTGCCCCTCCATGGTAAGGACATCCCATACCTTTTTCTGATTCCGATACCTGAGGGCAAAGGTAACCTTCCCTCATTGCCATGGCAAAAATTTCCTCAAAGTGGGGAATCAGCTTGTCTACCTCTGGTGTAAACCTCTCCCCATTTGATTCTATCATGTTTACACCATTGCCTGTATTATGATTAGGCAGTGGGTTTGAGGTAATATTGGGGAGGGGACCGTTTCCCTCAATCTTCAACCACCCGTTCCGGATTAAAATGTGCACTCTCCCTCTAAGTGCTCCGCAGTTGTCAGTTGAATGCCCTTGTGGCCCTCCATGATATTCACAATGGGCAGTGGCATCATACCACCTAGGGTATGGTGGCTGAATTGGGTTTAGGGAAACTGGTACTATCTGGTTTATACTGACGAGGTATCGGTATATTTCACTGAGTGGGAGGGAAAGGGGTGGATCAGGATTTCTTGGTGGTCTAGGGTTATTTTGAGGTGGTCTGGGTTGGGTAGGTGGAGGAGGAGGTCTAGGCTGGTAATTTGTAGGTGGTGGGTATTGTGGGCGTATGTGTCGATAATTTGGGAAAAGAGGTGGAATGTTTGCAACTGTTTGGCCATGAGGGGGAGGATATGGCCGGTAGTTATTTTGAGGAAGTGGGGAGTAATTATTTTGCCGGGTGACGGAATGCACATCACCCTCCTTCTTTTTGCCAAAACTGGCAGTTTTCTTCGCAGGATTCTCAGTCAATTCCTGCAGCCGTCCCATCCTTAAATTAGCTTCTATCCTCTCACCGGCTTGGATGATGTCAGAGAAGCTGTTGGAAGTGTTTCCAATCATCAAATTGAAGTAGGGAGCCTTCAATGTTTCGATGAACAGGGAGCATAGTTCGTTATCAGTTACTGGAGGATATACTTCTGCAGCCTTTTCCCTCCATCTTTGGGCATATTCCTTGAAGCTTTCCCTGTCTCTTTGCACCAGGTTTTGAAGGTCCCTCCTTGTGGGGGCTACATCACAGTTAAATTTGTACTGCTTCAAAAATGCGTCCGCTAAATCCTTCCAGGAGCGCAGTTTGCTCCTATCCAACTGAATACACCATCTCAGGGCTGCTCCAGAGAGGCTCTCGTGAAAGAAGTGGACGAGAAGTCTGTCATCTTCTGTCAAGGCAGACATTTTGGCAATGTAGGTTGCCAGGTGAATGCGGGGGTCTGAGTTCCCGGTGTACTTGTCGAAGTCCGGGACTTTGAATTTGGGTGGCACCACCACATCTGGCACCAATCTCAGTGACGCCACATCGACTGAACCATACATGTTCAGCCCCTCTATTGCTCTCAATCTTTCCTCTAGAGCAGACAGCTTCTCGTTTTCCCTGGCCTTACTTTCTCCTCCTACTGCATAAAATGCTCCTCCAGTTGGGAGATGAGGGGTGGAGTGAACTGGAGGGATTACTATTGAAGGGTATGGGTCAGCATTTGAGATAGCCGGGTAATAGGAGAAAGGTGGGTCATTATTTATAGTAGCCGGATTGACAATGATTGTCAGATCCGGGATAGATGACTGAAAGGTGAAAGAAGTTGAAGCTTGATGCGGATCATTTATTATAGGTGGTGGGGGAGGTAGTGGTAGGTTAGGTTCTGAAGCCGATTTATTTTGGGACATCTCCCTCATTAGCCTCATGAGTTCTGAGACCTGGTCTTTCAGCTCTGATACTTGCCCTTGTAAGTTCTGTACTTGTTCCTGATCTTCCATTATCTTCTTTGTTCGGGATCTCGTTAAGTACACTCGCTTGGGCTGAACCGTGTGCTTGGTCAGACTTGCCTTGTTTGAAGCAATGTTGATTTTCTGTGGGGATATAAATAAAAGCTTTTAGTGAATTTTGAATTTCGTAAAAAAAACTAAAGGTCCTGGTTCGGACGAAGGATACAGTGGCATTTGGGAGCCAAAATGAAATCTGCAGAAGGATGGTTGCATCAATTTTATCATGGCATCATTCGATAGTCTGACTGTGAATGACCGGATTGAATGCGCGTTTATGATACCTGTTCATATGGCATATCCAATTTTTCGCATAACCCTAGCGAGGGGGTTCCTACGGGAGTTATACTATTCATTCACAATTTTGCTAAACAATGGCCCAAAAAGTTTTCCATTAACTGAATATTTATACACAGCATTCTTTACATCGGCCTAGGCTCAGGGAGGCTCTTTATAATGAGATGACATTTTCTGAGATACTCGTATAACCTTTCTTCTTGTTTGGCAGGGTCGAATGCTTTCAGAGCATACTCGGATTCAGGAAGGAGTTCTTGTTTTCCCTGTGCTATCGTTCTCTCCAGCTGGTCAACATTCTCTTTCAGCTCTTGATAGAGAGCAGCTTGTCTTTCTTTCTCCTTCCTTTCCTTAGCACATTCTTTCAGAATATCGTTGATGAGTAATGCCTGTTCCTTCAATTCGAGCTTCTTCTTTTTGTTCTCTTGTTTATACTCTTCTACGAGTATCTCTTGGTATTTCATTTTTTCCTGAAGCTTACTATTCTGCATTTCTACTTCCCTTACCACAGCTTGGAGAGAGCCTTTTTCCTCTTCCCACCGTGCCTCTTGCTCTTCGAAGCCCATCTTTTCGGCCCTTGCCTCTTCCCTGAGTCTTCTCACTTTTCTTTTAAGGTTCCGCTGTTGGTCCTCTAACTGCTTTATTTGTTCTTGCAGTTGCGAATTTTCGGTGTTTGCCTTCTGTAGTGAGTTAGCCAGATGATTATTAGCTTCTTCTGATAGGACGTTGCTGCCTTCGAATTCTGCAGTTGAGTGTTCTTGGTCCCTGTCAGCCCTCCACTTAAGATAATCGCCCGTGGCATTCGGACCTTTAAGCGACCTGTCCATCAGAGTGATGTTTTCCCAAGATTTGCGGGCTATTTTCAACCCCTCCTCTTCCTTGAGCTCATGGTAGAAATGACCTTGGTGGTATTCTTCCGTATTGATTCTGAACTGTGTTGAGCCGAATTGTCTTACTACTAAGGCCGGAGTATAACTTGTGTATCCAGTCACTCCGATTAGGGATACTGATTGATTGTTCCCCGTGCTAATCAGAATGGATTGACTCGACGTCCACAATTTCTTCCAACAATAGTTATGGCTATTGAAGCTCAAAATCCGTTCTTGCCACTGCGGCTGATCCTTCGGGCTGATTACCAATTGAGTCATTTTTTCGATGAGAGGCTGGTCAAGATACCAAGTTAATCCCTTCGTCTCCACAGGACACATATGACTAATGATCCAGAGGTGCAACAACTGAGAACAACACTTAATGGACCCCTTGCCTTGCTGTCTGCAGTAAGTGAGGGTTAAGAAAGTCTCGGCAAGTATTGCCGGTACTGGATTGACTTTCTGTTTCTCTACTGCCCAGAACATTTCCACAACACCGCAGGTTATGATTCCGGAAGGTCCAGGGAACAAGATCAAGCCGTAAATTGCTAAAGCGAGCACCAATGAAGCTTGATCCCACTGTTGATCTTGGATGCATTGATCCAACCCTTTCTTGAGGTAAGTCCAATACCATCCATGCGTGTTTCCTTTGACGGTTTCTCTCGCCTTTGCTTCTTCTGGTGGGATCCCCAGCATATGTGCGAGCCGTTTCCAGGTCTGCCTATGTTCGAGGTGTAGGTAAATCCGATTCTGCGCCGCATAAGGGATTTCTAGCAATGCTTGATATTCTTCCATAGTGGGAGGCGATGTCGATGTCGTTGAAAGAGAACACTCCAAACTTAGGGTTCCAAACTGGCAACATGGCCTTTAGTGCCGGGACCTGGACCCTAACTCGCATCAAGGTTGCAATCCTCCCGTATTTCTTCTCAAATTGTGCTTTGACCTGATCGGGAAACGACTTCCAACCATTGGCCAGACCCTCGAGACTGTTCATCCTGACTTCAATCTTGCTCAGGTCCAATGGGGGTAATGAGCTAATATCCCTTTGTAGGGGCACTGAGCTATGAGACGATTCGGGCCATGGTTTAGCATTTTGTTCTGATTTAAGAACTTCTTCTGCCGACTGACTCGAGGATGCCATGTTAAAAATGATGCTTATCCTTTTACAGACCTTATTTCGGTAATGCCTGCAGGAAAAACTTGTTAGCAGGATAAATTCAGGTAATCTTGAATTATACTATTGGCAGAGTGACACCTGCACATTTATCAAAGTAGGAAAATGTGTAGGTTCTCTTAACAGTATGATTCAAGATTACCCTTAAAAATAAGAACAAAATAAAATAAACAGAATAGGGTAAGAGTAAGTATGCCCCTTTTGTCCTAAAGTAAAGGAAAGTCCTAATACCGGCTGGGTGCTACCTAATCGGACAGTTCTATCTTACAAGGTAGCTTGCTACAGCTTCCAGCTATCGTGATAGTTTAGCTCAAGGTCTAATTTTCTAAAAGCCACAGGTTCCCAAATTGCCCCCATTGTAAACAGTAGAGCCCCATTCTATCCCCCACGATACTATCGGGAAAATTCCACGGGTATCACAGTGAATAGAACGAGTTTCAATTTGAGCAGAAGCCTTCACGGATACTAACGGGGTAAAACCCACGGGTACCGCTACATGACTCCCTCCTACTTTCCTAAAAGGGTAAGAAAGCCCGGGTATAGGGCTGAAGTGTGTGAGGACGTCGTGTGAGTGTTCAGTGTGTGAAGGGACACCTTTACCTCTTCCCAATTCAGGGGGATTTTCATTTTTCCCTTTTTTCTTTCAAATGAAGAGTGCAGTGGAAAGTAAAACAAGCAAGACAAGCAAAATGGTTAGCAGGAATAACAATAATTAACATACAGAATTTTGAGGAGTGAGCCCACCTAACTATGATTTGATCGCAAAATTAAATCTACTTTTGGACCTCTAGACTAGGGTTAAGTTTTCAAGGTCCCCAGTGGAGTCGCCAAGCTGTCGTAAGGTGTTTTGCGGTCGCCTGGACGAACACTCACCGAAGTGGGAAAAGTGAGGAGTCGCCACTTTAATTTTGAGGGAAATTAAAGAAAACCATTTGTGAAAGTAAATTAAAATGAAACCACTTCAAAAACAGAGATTCTAGGTTCGGGGTCCGTAAACGGGCAGGGAAGGTGTTAGGCACCCCACCTCGTCCCTCAACGAGGGTAAGCTGATTTAACTTCACGTTCTTCGTAGTTAGGAGGGTTTGAATGGAAATGTTAATCCTTTTGACCGAAAGGAATGTTTGATTTTTCACTAATCCGGATTACCCAGATACATAAGTAAATGAGACAACCTTAGTGAGTTGCTATTGCGTATTTGTTCTATTTTGGGGGGATCGTCTTACGCATTTGTTAAAATTTAATTTGGGAATCGGATAAGAACTCTCCTCCGATCTCCTTTAAATATTTATTAAAATTTTTAAGCTTGAGAATCGGATAAGAACTCTCCTCCGATCTCTTTTTAAATATTTGATAAAATTTTTAAGTGAGAACCGGATAAGAACTCTCCTCCGATCTCCTTTTAAATATTTATTAAAATTTTTAAGTGAGAACCGGATAAGAACTCTCCTCCGATCTCCTTTTAAATATTTATTAAAATTTTTAAGTGAGAACCGGATAAGAACTCTCCTCCGATCTCCTTTTAAATATTTGTTAAAATTTTAGATTGAGAATCGGATAAGAACTCTCCTCCGATCTCCTTTTAAATATTTGTTAAAATTTTAGATTGAGAATCGGATAAGAACTCTCCTCCGATCTCTTTTATTTTAATAGGGACCGGATAAGGACTTTTCCGATCTCTCGAAACTTGATTCTGACTACAGTCACGAAATCCTAGAACTAAGGGTTTTGGCATTTAAAGATGCAGGGGCTCGGAATAAGGCTTCTTTTAACTCATTGGTACCTTGTAACTAGTCAGGAGATACCAAACTGAATTTTCTGACCTTCCTATGTGGTCGCCTTACCAGTACCTTTTGATACCCGATCCATCCCATTTATCTATCTTAGGGTTCGATTTTACTCTGCCTTGTGTCATCTTACTCAATTGTCTTTTGCATTATTCTAGTGATTCGGTTTTACTATTTTCCCGACTTATTGTTTAGACCTTTCATTATTTTAAAGAGACCCTTAAGATACAGTTACCTACATTTTATCCGACCACTTATATGCTACTCGGGACTAGAAGACTTACATTCAGGAATAACAAAGATTAACAAAAGAATGGGTGGTCAACATGGAGTAAACTCGAGAATTACCTTATTCATTTTCTTTAGAGCAATATAAAATTTGAGAAAATTATATATATATATATATATATATATATATATATATATATATATATATATGTAAAGAATAAAGGAAATATGTAAAATAAGAACGAGCACTTAAAAAAGCGATATGAGCACTCACCGTGGGAGTCGGATCTATTGAACTAACTATGGGCTCACAGAACGTAATGGGGGCCGCGGGCTGGTAACTTGAAGACTAAGGTTTGCTTTGAAATGAAGAGTACCTTGTTAAAATCCAGTCCGATCAATATTATAACCAAGTATGAATGAAGTTGAGCTTGAACAACGGAAGTGGGAATAAAGATAACAAAGACAGAAAGTGAGAGTGTCACAGGATAATGAACGAACTGAAAATGGAGAGTTTCAGTATTCAGAAATCCTTTGCAAGAAAATACTTCAGAAAACTGGTTTCAAAAGTTTTTCTTATGAAAGCTTCAAAAATAGCAGAGTAACGAGCTGAATTAAGTTTCAGAGTCCTTCCGCTATATTCACTATTTGTCCTTCCTTGAACAGTTTTTCATGCAGGTATTTATAGGAACCGAGTGCTCCCCATGGAGGGTCAGGATCTGTTTGGAGGGAGATGGAGGGTTAAGATTTTGAAGGACATGATCTAAGGGCTCGGGAATTAAAGAGAATCAGAACGGACGACTGAGATCCCTTCCGGAGTATTTGTCCTTTTCTCTCTTCTAATCTGACGGCCCAAAATTTCTTGTCAAGAGCGATCCGAGGGCTAGGAGTGAAAGGCGCTGATCTTGTCGTTTTCTTCTTCGATCCGAGGGCTCCAAGCTCGTCCTTACAAGTAAGATCAACGGTGGAGATTAGGATGTACGGCGCTGTCCTGACGTACTCTAGCACATGTCAGTAATGCGGGCGATTCTGGGGCGTGCGGTGGAGATTTCGTTTGCGACGCTTTAACTACCTCGGCCCTGATTATGACGATAATCAGCAGGAGCTGTCTTATCCTTTTTGCTATCCGACCTCCTTTCTTTTCCGATCTTCCTAACACGCTCTTTTTCAATCTTTCATGCCGGTCTCCCTTCTGCCGATCTTTACCACACCGGTCTTCCTTTTATCGGGTTCGGTCCAGTCAAAGCATTTATTTCCCTCAATTCTCGAGGCGTCCGCTTCGTTTTCTGCTTGCAATAAATGCTCAAATTTTCCTATATATACCTTCAACCGGGAAGCCCTACCTCATTTGACTTTCTCCCCTATTCTCCTCATTTTTCCTGTTCTAACTGCTTCCGGCAACAATCCCGGACAAGATGACCGCTTTTAATCTTTTTTCGGTTGCCCTCTTTGTTCCTTGCTTGAAAATTTATGATCCCGGTGATCGAAAAATCATGATGACCTTATCTGATGACAGTGAGAGAACTGGACTAATTAACTGATTTGGATCGAGGACCTCGATCGTGCCGATCGAGAATCGTTCGCTCGATATAATCGGCGAACTGATTTCGGGCGAGAAGACTGCTAATATTCCCCTCAACACCGGTGACTGCTCTTTGGCATTCATCTGGCTCCTCTCCACACTGGGTGTTCCGACAGCGGCTCGGTTTCGAGCGGTAACTTTGATGACGACCTCTCTCATTCTCATGAGAGTCATAGTCCCCCCAGCCGGTCTCCTGGTCAAACACATCTTTTGACTCAGCCACGGACTAGGCTTTGACATAGGCCTTTTAGATAGGATGTTCCACCGATCTCTAAAGATCGCTCTTATGATGTAATCAGACCTTTAATGTAATCCGATCTGTAAAGATCGCCCAAATGATGTAATTAGACCTTTAATGTAATCCGATCTCCAGAGATCGCCCAAATGATGTAATTTGACCTTTTGGAAATAAAATTTATTTTGCCAATTATCACTTTATTATTATTGATTATTCTCCGATCTCTGGTGTGTTTATCCGATCTGGTTTCCAACTGAACAGCCCTCATCCGATCCGCACTTCCAAACATTTGCCTTAATTAGCCGATCCCTAACTAGCCGGTCTCTCCTTATGGAATTTTGGAATATTCGTGAGACGTGTCAGAATAGCTGGTGAGTCCCTCTATCCAATGCACTACCTGGAACATCGTGAGCATTAAATGCTCGGACGAGTATAAATAGGGGTGGGGTTAGCCAGTTGCTCCCTTATGTCATTTTCAGTCTCTCGCGAACAACTTCAAAATTCTCTCGTTTTCTCAAGTTCCTCCGACACCGATCAAGCTCCAGTAAGGGTTTCTATCCTTCTTTTACTTTAAATTCTTTATTTCCTATGAAAATGAGTGGTGCCGAGGGTCAGAGAGCGACGAGCCCTCCTTCTCTTCAGTTCTCGTGGTCTTCTGATGAAGTAGAGGTGGTCGGGCCAAGCGTGCGATATGAACTTCCTAGGGTCTCTGCTTCAGCTCGGGGGCTAGCAGCACCATCAAGGCATGTACCTTCTTCAGGGAGGGAAAATCTTCCCATGGACGAATTGCCATCGGTCCTTCAAGAAATCGATCTGCAGTCGTTCAGCCAGGAGTATAACATTCGGCCTGATTCATTCGAACTGATTAGGTGTCACGGCGATCTTCATTCCAATCACTTCTTTGAGGGGGACGATATGATCATGGTCTACGAAGAGCAATTAAAAGCCGGTCTACGGTTCCCTTTGGATGACTTCTTCAAGGAAGTTTTAAAATATCACTAAGTGTGCATCGCCCAAGTTCACCCAAACTCGTGGCGGATCTTAGTAGCCTTCCGAGGCCTATGTCGAGCTAAGGGGCTCCGACCTACACCTAAGGTGTTCGCTAAACTGTACAGGCTAACTCGTCCAAAGGACGACGAGCATTGGTTCTTCCAAGCGAAACCCCATTGTGGGCTTTTTACCGACCTGCCTTCCTCCTTGAAGAATTGGAAGAACCGCTTCTTTATCTTGAGGAGCAAAATTCCGAATGGTTTTAAGGGCTTCCCTCGGAGCTAGCTGCATCAGGGTCCCTTGCTTACGAACCACATCGCCCTAAATAGGGAAGAGGGTGCAATGGTGATGGAGTTGAAGGAACAGGCGTCCAGAGAGAAGTTCTCTTGCTTGGATGCAGTGACAGCTGAGCTGCACCATTATACTATGCAGCTGGTCACCGGCCAAGATCGCGGGCTTCAGCTCTCTGACCTCGGTATCGGTATTTTCTATATCTCACATCTTTGGACCTTAGCGATCTCACTGACCTCTTCCTTGTGTAGGTATGGCGAGCGGCGAAGCTTCCAAGGAGAGTCGGAAACGAAAGAGAGAGATCTCCCGGAAAGTGCGGGAAATGAAGCGGTCCGAGCTGCTCTAGACTTCCAGTCATGAACCCGGGGAAATTCATGGGGGCTCATCTCAACTTTCGGGACAGCCGATCCCCAAGGTAGAAGTGATCCGGTCTCCTCCTCGCCAAGAAGAGCCACCTCCGCCTCCTCTAGTCGCTTCGAGTGCGGAAGGGGGTCCTTCCCAGCCTACCCCAAGGACTCTCTCCCGTGGTGCCCAAGTGCTGATCCATTCCTTGGAGAAGAACCAGACTGTTCGGGAGAATCCGGGTTTGGCTAAGGTCCTGGGGGCTTCTATCTGCCTTCGGGAGGATTGGGACAGCCTGTCCTCAGACAACCTTGATGACATCTTGACCCAATCTATAAGCTTGAATGTGGAGTGCTTGGTGAACCAGCATATTGTCCGGGAGAAGGCTCACCGCCTGGGTATGGAGGTCGAGAAGATGGGTCATGAAGTGGCTTCCCTCCGATCCCAACTCTCATCCGCTCAGAACTACATATCTGAAATTGAGTGGCGGATGAAGTTTTACGAGGATAAGCTGGCCGAGCAAGCTCATGTTCTGGCCGAGCGAACTCCTGTCCTTAAAGAAGTTCAAGCGCTCCGGGCCGATGAAGTTGCTCACCTCACTGAGGAACTTAAAGCGAAGGAAGAATAGATAGTGACAAGAGAGGCCGGCGCCTATGTGAATGCCCACAGGGATCTCTTGGCCGAGCTCAGGAAGCGATATCCCGAGGAGGACTTCATTTAGATGGTAGATCTGGCTCCCCAGGACGAGGGTGAGGATAGCGAGGAGGAGGCTGAGGGTGAGAGAGGAGATGAACAAAATGTAGATTAGGCTGGTGGTGATCCTCCAGTTGAATGACTTATACAAACTTTAATATGAAATGAAACTCGCTTTTGTTCAGTGAATGGATGTGATCGGAAAATCTCTAAATTACTTAAGCACTTGATTGTCTGAGCATTTTAAAACAACTAGAGTTGATTATTAATCTAAGTGTATGAGGTCGGAAAACACCATAAGCATGAGATCGGCAGGGAACCAACGCTAAACAGGACTTAATTTAAAATTGGAAATTTGGCTTGAGTACTTAAGATCGGGATCGCCATTAAACCGGATTGGAACCTTAACTTAATTATTCCTAAACTTTTAAAATGAAGATCTAGTGCTAGTTCAGTTTCTTCTGATGAGAGAGATCGGGAATGTAGTTGACTATTCAGGATATTTGATAATTGGTTTGAGAGATCGGCAAGGCTTTAAGTGACATGGGGACTCAGTATTGGTTTGATTCCTTTTGAGGTGAGGTCGGAAATGTGATTTTTTGGTAAAGAGAGATCAGAAATGTGATTGGCTGGCAAAGGGAGACTTAGTGCTGGGGATCAGTTTTGAATTTTATTGATTTTGGGGATCGGCTAAAGTTTTGAAGATTAAAGCAAGAAGTGAGCCGGCTTACTGCTTCATGATCGAAGAAGAACCTGATGATAAACCTTGGTACCATGACATCTTGCTCTACATCAGAACCAGAGAATTCCCTCCAGGGGCGAGTAAAAACGAAAAGAGGATGATTCGAAGATTAGCATTGGGATACTTCCCCAGTGGAGTTGCCAAGCTGTCGCAAGGTGTTTTGCGGTCGCCTGGACGAACACTCACCGAAGTGGGAAAAGTGAGGAATCACCACTTTAATTTTGAGGGAAATTAAAGAAAACCATTTGTGAAAGTAAATTAAAATGAAACCACTTCAAAAACAGAGATTCTAGGTTCGGGGTCCGTAAACGGGCGGGAAAGGTGTTAGGCACCCCACCTCGTCCCTCAACGAGGGTAAGCAGATTTAACTTTACATTCTTCGTAGTTAGGAGGGTTTGAATGGAAATGTTAATCCTTTTGACCGAAAGGAATGTTTGATTTTTCACTAATCCGGATTACCTAGATACATAAGTAAATGAGACAACCTTAGTGAGTTGCTATTGCGTATTTGTTTTATTTTAGGGGGATCGTCTTATGTATTTGTTAAAATTTAATTTAGGAATCGGATAAGAACTCTCCTCCGATCACCTTTAAATATTTATTAAAATTTTTAAGCTTGAGAATCGGATAAGAACTCTCCTCCGATCTCTTTTTAAATATTTGATAAAATTTTTAAGTGAGAACCGGATAAGAACTCTCCTCCGATCTCCTTTTAAATGTTTATTAAAATTTTTAAGTGAGAACCGGATAAGAACTCTCCTCCGATCTCTTTTTAAATATTTATTAAAATTTTTAAGTGAGAACCGGATAAGAACTCTCCTCCGATCTCCTTTTAAATATTTACTAAAATTTTTAAGTGAGAACCGGATAAGAACTCTCCTCCGATCTTCCTATGTGGTCGCCTTACCAGTACCTTTTGATACCCGATCTATCCCATTTATCTATCTTAAGGTTCGATTTTACTCTGCCTTGTGTCGTCTTACTCAATTGTCTTTTGCATTATTCTAGTGATTTGGCCTTACTATTTTCCCGACATATTGTTAAGACCTTTCATTATTTTAAAGAGACCCTTAAGATACCGTTACCCACATTTTATCCGACCACTTATATGTTACTCGGGACTAGAAAACTTATGTTCAGGAATAACAAAGAATAACAAAAAGAATGGACTGGTCAACACAGAAGTAAACTCGAGAATGACCTTCTTCGTGTTCTTTAGCGCAATATAAACTTGGAGAAAATTATATATATATAAAGAATAAAGGAAATACGTAAAATAAGAACGAGCACTTAACAAAAGCAATATGAGAACTCACCTGTGGGGAGTCGGATCTATTGAACTAACTATGGGATCACAGAACGTAATGGGGGCCGCGGGCTGGTAACCTGAAGACTAAGGTTCGCCTTGAAATGAGGAATACCTTGTTAAAATGCAGTCCGATCAATATTATAACCAAGTATGAATGAAGTTGAGCTTGAACAACGGAAGTGGGAATAAAGATAACAAAGACAGAAATTGAGAGTGTCACAGGATAATGAACGAACTGAAAATGGAGAGTTTCAAAGATTCGTAAATCCTTTGCAAGAAAATACTTCAAAAAACTGGTTTCAAAAGTTTTTCTTATGAAAGCTTCAAAAATAGCAGAGTAACGAGCTGAATTAAGCTTCAGAGTCCTTCCGCTATATTCACTATTTGTCCCCTTTTGAACAATTTTTCATGCAGGTATTTATAGGAACCGGGTGCTCCCCATGGAGGGTCAGGATCTGTTTGGAGGGAGATGGAGGGTTAAGATTTTGAAGGACATGATCTAAGGGCTCTGGAATTAAAGAGAATCAGAATGGACGACTGAGATCCCTTCCGGAGTATTTGTCCTTTTCTCTCTTCTAATCTGACGGCCCAAAATTTCTTGTCAAGAGCGATCTGAGGGCTATGAGTGAAAGGCGTTGATCTTGTCATTTTCTTCTTCGATCCGAGGGCTCCAAGCTCTTCCTTACATGTAAGATCAACGGTGGAGATTAGGATGTACGGCACTGTCTTGACGTACTCTAGCACATGTCAGTAATGCGGGCGATTCTGGGGCGTGCGGTGGAGATTTCGTTTGCGATGCTTTAACTACCTCGGCCTTGATTATGAAGATAATCAACAGGAGCTGTCTTATCCTTTTTGCTATCCGACCTCCTTTCTTTTCCGATCTTCCTAACATGCTCTTTTCCAATCTTTCATGCTGGTCTCCCTTCTGCCGATCTTTACCACACCGGTCTTCCTTTTATCGGGTTCGGTCCAGTCAAAGCATTTATTTCCCTCAATTCTCGAGGCGTCCGCTTCGTTTTTTGATTGCAATAAATGCTCAAATTTTGCTATATGTACCTTCAACCAGGAAGCCCTACCTCATTTGACTTTCTCCCCTATTCTCCTCATTTTTCCTGTTCTAACTGCTTCCGGCAACAATCCCGGACAAGATGATCGCTTTTAATCTTTTTTCGGTTGCCCTCTTTGTTCCTTGCCTGAAAATTTACGATGCCGGCGATCTAAAAATCATGATGACCTTATCTGATGATAGTGAGAGAACTGGACTAATTAACCGATCGTGATCGAGGACCTCGATCGTGCCGATCCCGAATCGTTCGCCCGATATAATCGGCGAATTGATTTCGGGCAAGAAGACTGCTAATATTCCCCTCAACATCTGGATCGCTTCTTGGCATTCATCCGCTCCTCTCCACATTGGGTGTTCGACGTGGCTCTGGCTGAAGCAGAACTTTGATGACGACCTCTCATTCTCATGAGAGTCATAGTCCCCACCGGTCTCCGGTCAAACACATCTTTGACTCACCACTGACTAGGCTTTGACATAGGCCTTTAGATAGGATGTTCCACCGATCTCTAAAGATCGCCTTATGATGTAATCGACCTTTTAATGTAATCCGATCCAGAAGATCGCCCCAAGGATGTAATTTGAACTTTAATCGAATCCGATCTCCAGCCATCGCCCAAATGATGTAATTTGACCTTTTGGAAATAAAATTGATTTTGATAATTATCACTTTATTATTATTGATTATTCTCCGATCTCTCGTGTGTTTATCCGACCGTTTCCAATCGAATGCCCTCATCCGATTCGCACTTCCAAACATTTGCCTTAATTAGCCGATCCCTAACTAGCCGCCTCTCCTTATGGAATTTTGGAATATTCGTGAGACGTGTCGTAACACCGGCAGTCCCGCTATCCGATGCACTACCCGGAACATCGTGAGCATTAAATGCTCTGACGAGTATAAATAGGGGTGGGGTTAGCCGCTTGCTCTTTATGTCATTTTCACTTCTCGTGAACAATTTCAAAATTCTCTCGTTTTCTCAAGTTCCTCCGACACCGATCAAGCTCCGATAAGGGTTTTGATCCTTCTTTTAGTTTAAATTCTTTATTTCCTTTGAAAATGAGCAGCGCCGAGGGTCAAAGAGGGACGAGCCCTCCTTCTCTTCAGTTCTCGTGGTCTTCTGATGAAGTAGAGGTGGTCGGGCCAAGCGTGCGATCTGAACTTCCTAGGGTCTCTGCTTTAGCTCGGGGGCAAGCAGCACCATCAAGGCATGTACCTTCTTCGTGGAGGGAAAATCTTCCCATGGATGAATTGCCATCGGTCCTTCAAGAAACCGACCGCAATGCTCACCAGGAGTAT
Source organism: Hevea brasiliensis (assembly GCF_030052815.1). Lineage (NCBI taxonomy): Eukaryota > Viridiplantae > Streptophyta > Magnoliopsida > Malpighiales > Euphorbiaceae > Hevea > Hevea brasiliensis. The sequence goes on along the minus strand of NC_079493.1, from coordinate 82,875,745 downwards.
AACATTCGGCCTGATTCATTCGAACTGATTAGGTGTCACAGCGATCTTTGTGCCGATCACTTCTTTGAGGGGGATGATATGATCATGGTCTACGAAGAGCAATTAAAAGCCAGTCTACGGTTCCCTTTGGATGACTTCTTCAAGGAAGTTTTAAAATATCACCAAGTGTGCATCGCTCAAGTTCACCCGAACTCGTGGCAGATCTTAGTAGTCTTCCGAGGCCTATGCTGAGCTAAGGGGCTCCGACCTACAGTTAAGGTGTTCGCTGAATCGACAGCTAACTCGTCAAAAGGACGACAAGTATTGGTTCTTCCAGCGAAACCCCATTGTGGGCTTTTACCGACCGCCTTCCTCCTCAAGAATTGGAAGAACCGCTTCTTCATCTTGAGGAGCAAAATTCAATGGTTTTGAGGGCTTCCTGAGTCGGGCCGCATCGTGGTCCCTTGCTTTCGAGCACATCGCCTAAATAGGAAGAGGGTGCAATGGTGATGGAGTTGAAGGAACAAAGGCCCAGAGAGAAGTTCTCTTGCTTGGATGCAAGTGATCACGAGCCGCACCATTGACTATGCACTGTCACCGCCAAGATCACTGGTCACTCTCGACCTTGGCATCGGTATTTTTATATCTCACATCTTGAACCTTAGCGATCTCACCGACTCTTTTTGTGCGGTATGGCGAGCGGAAGCTTCCAAGGAGAGCCGAAACGAAGAGAGAGATCTCCCGAAAGTGCGGAAATGAAGCGGTCCGAGCTACCTGCACTCCGCCATGAACCCGGGAAATTCATGGGGGCTCATCTCAACTTTCGGGACAGCCGATCCCTGAGGTAGAAGTGATCCGGTCTCCTCCTCGCCAAGAAGAGCCACCTCCGCCTCCTCCAGTCGCTTCGAGTGCGGAAGGGGGTCCTTCCCAGCCAACCCCAAGGACTCTCTCCCGCGGTACCCAAGTGCTGATCCATTCCTTGGAGAAGAACCAAACTGCTCGAGAATCCTGTTTCGCTAAGGTCCCGGGGCTTTATCCGCTTCAGGAGGATTGGGACAGGCTGTCCTCAGACAACCTTGATGACATCCTGACCCGATCTATGAGCTTGAACGTGGAGTGCTTGGTGAACCAGCACATTGTCTGGGAAAAGGCTCACCGCCTGGGTATGGAGGTCGAGAAGATGGGTCATGAAGTGGCTTCCCTCTGATCCCAACTCTCATCCACTCAGAACTACATATCCGAAATTGAGGGGCGGATGAAGTTCTACGAGGACAAGCTGGCCGAGCAAGCTCGTGTTCTGGCCGAGCGAACTCGTGTCCTTGAAGAAGTTCAGGCGCTCCGGGCCGATGAAGTTGCTCACCTCACTGAGAAACTTAAAGCGAAGGAAGAAGAGATAGTGACAAGAGAGGCCGGCACTTATGTGAATGCCCACAGGGATCTCTTGATCGAGCTTAGGAAGTGATATCCCGAGGAGGACTTCACTTGGATGGTAGACCTGGCTCCCCAAGACGAAGGTGAGGACAACGAGGAGGAGGCTGAGGATGAGGGAGGAAGTGAGCAAAATGTAAATTAGGCTGGGGGTGATCCTCCAGCCGAATGACTTATACAAACTTTAATATGAAATGGAATTCCCTTTTGTTCAGTGAATGGATGTGATCGGAAAATCTCTAAATTACTTATGCACTTTGATTGTCTGAGCATATTAAAACAACTAAAGTTGATTATTAATCTAAGTGTATGAGGTCGGAAAACACCATAAGCATGAGATCGCCCGGGAACCAACGCTAAACAGGACTTAATTTAAAAATTGGAAATTTGGCTTGAGTACTTAAGATCGGGATCGCCATTAAACCGGATTGGAACCTTAACTTGATTATTCCTAAACTTTTAAAATGAAGATCTAGTGCTGGTTCAGTTTCGTCTGACGAGAGAGATCGGGAATGTAATTGACTATTCAGGATATTTGACAATTGGTTTGAGAGATCGGCAAGGCTTTAAGTGACATGGGGACTTAGTATTGGTTTGATTCCTTTTGTGGAGAGGTCGGAAATGTGATTGTTCGGGAAAGAGAGATCGGAAATGTGATTGGCTGGCAAAGGGAGACTTAGTGCTGGGGATCAGTTTCAAAATTTATTGATTTTAGGGATCGGCCAAAATATGGTGTCGACAGCTACCCCTCTTTACATAATTTCTATTAAAGGGAAAATTTTTCCCGTGTAGGAATTATGCAAAGATTCAGACCCATATTTTGGGCGGTTAGGAGTTCAAGGTTAGGAAGCTAAAGCCTACTTAAGTTAGTGACCTAGAGATTGATAACAGGAGTTAAAATGCTAAAAATTTGAAATCAACTTGGATCAAGGAACCAGAGGTTGTTAACTGGAAATTTAAATGCAGGAAATTAAAATCAACTTAGATCAAGGAACCAAAGGTTGATTGACAGGAAATTTAAAATGCTGAAGATTAAAATCAACTTAGATCAAGGAACCAGAGGTTGATAACAGGAAATTTAAATGCAGGAAATTAAAATCAACTTAGATCAAGGAACCAGAGGTTGATAACAGGAAATTTAAATGCTGAAATTAAAATCAACTTAGATCAAGGAACCAGAGGTTGATAACAGGAAATTTAAATGCTGAAATTAAAATCAACTTAGATCAAGGAACCAGAGGTTGATAACAGGGAATTTAAATGCAGGAAATTAAAATCAACTTAGATCAAGGAACCAGAGGTTGATAACAGGAAATTTAAATGCAGGAAATTAAAATCAACTTAGATCAAGGAACCAGAGGTTGATAACAGGAAATTTAAATGCTGAAATTAAAATCAACTTAGATCAAGGAACCAGAGGTTGATAACAGGAAATTTAAAATGCTGAAAATTAAAATCAACTTACAAAGCAAGTCTAATCTCGACACAAGAAGTTCTTTCCTGATGAAGTGTACTTAACAGGATCCCGAAAGCCGATGATTAATGGAGGACGAGTTACAAGACTTGGCCTACGACCTCATTTCTTCGGATGCCCCTTGACTTTCTTCTTATTTTGCGAAAAGCGCCCTTGCGGGTTTTCACTTTCCTTTCGTCCATTTGACTAGAAGCGCCCTTCCAGGTTTTCACCTCTAGTTTTTTTTTTTTTTAGGCCATTTCCTGCAAATCTCATAGTAAAATACATGAGGTTATCAATTTTCAAATCCTAACCTTATGGTAAAATTTTAAATGATTAATAGCACAGAGAAAATTGTGTGAGTATAAAGATAAAGCAAAAAGGCGAATTGAAACGGGAAGAAGATATGTTGGAGAAGAAGAGTGACTTTATTAAGGCTTTAAGAAACAAAGATACAGTTTTAAAGGAAAAGGGTACAAGGATAGATCTCACATGTTTCTTGTAGTTAGCTTTGAAGTCCCTTAACTGCCATTATTTCAAGTACTCTGAAGCCTCATGCTATGACGGTTTATTTCCATCCTCGGTTTCATACCCCATTCCTTATTTCTCCTTTTTGGTTCTTGGGATGCCCTTTCTGGTTTTCACCCCTAGATTTTTTTTTTTTTGGCTTGCTCTTTCAGGATGCCCTTTCAGGTTTTCATCCTTCACTAATTTTACAGAAAGCGCCCTTTGAGGGTTTTCGCCTTCTTTCACACATTTTGCTAGGAGCGCCCTTTCGGGTTTTCACCCCTACTTCTTTTTTTTTTTTTTTAGGCATAGTATCTCTTGACAGCGTCAGTAGTCACATGTCTTCTAAATTCTTCGCTGTCCATGTGGGTCAAGATCAGAGCCCCACCAGAAAATGCCCTTTTAACCACATAGAGTCCCTCGTAGGTTGGTGACCATTTATCCCGGGGATTATTGTGATTCGGGAGAACTTTCTTCAGAACTAGGTCTTCGAGTTGAAATTCGCGAGGGCGAACACTTTTGTCAAATGCCCTGGCCATTCTTCTCTAGTACAACTGCCCATGACATGCTGCTGCTAGCCTCTTTTCATCCAAAGAAGTTTAATTGATCCAACCTCGATCGATCCATTCCGACTATCAATCCTCGATTCCTTCAGAATCCTTAGGGAAGGAATTTCAACTTCGATAGGCAATAAAGCTTCCATCCCGTAGATCAGTGAGTATGGAGTTGCCCCAGTTGATGTTCTTACGGAGGTCCGGTATGCATAAAGAGCGTAAGGGAGCATATCATGCCAATCCCTATAAGTGATCGTCATTTTCCGAATTATTCTTTTGAGATTTTTGTTTGCGGCTTCCACAGCTCCATTCATCTGGGGACGGTGTGGGGAGGAATTGAGATGTCGAATCTTGTATTGATCACATAACTTCTGGATCTTTGGGCCATTCAAGTTCTTGGCATTGTCAGTGACGATTTCATTGGGGAGGCCGTGCCGGCAGATGATATTATTTCTGAGGAATTTGAGAAAAGTGTTCTGTGTGATGTGGGCATATGACGTCACTTCAACCCATTTAGAAAAATAGTCGATTGCTACTAGGATAAACCTGTGCCCATTGGATGGCTTAGGGTTGATGGGACCAATCACATCGATGCCCCACATTGCGAAAGGCCATGGTGAAATGAGGTTGAACAATTGGTGAGGCAGAACATTCATCGGATACGCGTATATTTGACACTTATGGCACTTTCGGAAATACTCGACGCAATCCTTTTCCATGGTAGTCCAAAAATATCCTCGTCTCATGATTTGTTTAGCCATCATGTGTCCATTGGCATGGGTTGCACAGCTTCTCATGAGTCTCAAAAGGATTCTCTTTGCCTCTTTGCATCCACACATCTCAAAGAATTCGCCGTTGGAGCTCCTTTTGTATAGGGTTTCTCCACTGGGGAAGTATCCCAATGCTAATCTCCGAATCATCCTCTTTTTGTTTTTGTTCGCCCCTGAGGGGAATTCTCTGGTTCTGATGTAGAGCAAGAAGTCATGGTACCAAGGTTTACCATCAGGTTCTTCTTCGATCATGAAGCAGTAGTTTACCACTTCTTGCTTTAATCTTCAATACTTGAGTCGCTTGCCCTTCTTCCATTTGAGCCATAACACTGTGGTGGCTAAGGCATCCAGAAATTGATTTTTGTCTCGACTAAGGTGAGTGAAAGAGATTTCTTCAATTTCTTAATCACCCAGAAGTACTTCTGATATGGGATTAGCTTTGGATCCTTAGTTTGCCATTCTCCCTTGACTTGATAAATGATCAGAGCATACACCTCCAACTTTCTGACCTTCATTTTGATAGCAGCTTGTAGACCCATTACACAAGCTTCATATTCTGCAATGTTGTTGGTGCAGTCAAATCTCAACTCGATAGCTATCGGAAAGTGTCTCCCATCCGGAGATATCAATACAGCTCCGATTCCATTACCGGACAAATTGATAAACTGTCAAATACATTTCCCAAACAGCAGCTGGCTCTTCTTCTCCGCAGTCTACTTCATTAATATGCTCATCAGGGAACTCAAAATCCAGAGCTTCATAATCCTGGATAGGGTTTTCTGCTAAGAGATCAGCGATCACGCTACCCTTCACCGCTTTCCGGGTCATATAGACAATGTCATATTGAGATAGTATGACCTGCCATTTGGCTATCCTTCCCGACACAAATGGGCTTTCGAATACATACTTGATAGGATCCATTCTGGAAATGAGCCATGTCTTGTGATTCAACATGTAGTGCTTGAGGCGATTCGCTGTCCAAGCTAGTGCGCAGCAAGTTTTCTCTAGGAAAGAATACCTTGACTCACAATCATTGAACTTTTGCCTGTGTAATAAATAGCTCTTTCCTTCCTACGGTTTCATCATGTTGCCCCAAAACACATCCCATTGAGCTTTGTTGACCGCCATATACGTAATCAGAGGCCTTCCACCATCGGTGGAACCAACACTAGCGGGTTTGACAAGTGTAATGCTTGATTTTCTCGAAACCCTCTTGACAAACCAAATCCTATTGAGTGGTGTTGTTCTTTCGGAGTAGTCTAAAAATAGGCTCAGCTTTGGTGGTGAGATTGGAGATAAACCTTGATATGTAGTTCAACTTCCCCAAGAAACTGTGTACATCTCTTTCTATTTTTGGGGATGGCATCTCTTGAATGGCTCGAACTTTGTCCTGATCAACTTCTATTCCCTTCTCGCCACTATGAATCCCAACAATTTCAGATCTAGCTCCGAATATGCATTTGTGTGGTTCTGCCAACCGATATTTCCGAGTCTCTCGAATACTTTCTCATCACCGCACATGACTCTCTTCTCCCTAGATTTGATGATCATATCATCCACGCACACCTCCACTTCATTATGCATCATATCGTGGAATAATGTGACCATGGCGCATTGGTAGGTGGCTCCAGATTCTTTAACCCAAAGGCATGACCCGATAGCAAAATACCCCCATTGAGTGATAAAGGCGCTTTCTCCTTGTCTTCCTCATCCCATTGGGATTTGATTGTATCCCGATGCCCCATCGATACATGAACACCGCCCAATCCCGCAGATTGTCTACTAACACATCAATGTGAGGGAGAGGGAAATCATCTTTAAGCTCGCCTTATTAAGATCCTCGTAGTCAACGCACACCCTAACTCTCCGCCCTTCTTCATTACACGGACAACGTTAGCTATCCATTGGGGATATTTGACTACTTCAGAACCCAAAGATCATATCAAGCTTTCTTGACCTCATCCCTAACTTTGAGCAAATGGTCCTGATTCATTCTTCTTAGCTTTTGCTTCACCGGATTGTCCCCTAATTAGGGAATTCTGCGCCACTATCTGGGGTCCAAACCAACCATATCGCCATAGCTCCAGGAAAACACGCCCAGGAATTCTTTGAGCAACCGATCATATCTCCCAATTCCTCACTCTCCACAACCTTAAGTTCCTTTTACTTCTTCCGTGCCTAAGTTTATGGTGCGCGCTTGCCTCCACAAGGCACTAGGGAAGGTTCATCCCTTTCATCCCTTTCTCTATGAGCTCCACCTCGTAATCACTTGAAGTAATGGCGCTATGGGGATTTCAAAATTAACCAGAGGAATTACTGAGTCTATTGAATTATTAGGTGTTAATTGATGAATGGTCCTGAATGAACGAAAATAGAATATATTATAAGGATGGAATTCAAGTGGAAAGAAAAAGAGAATTGGAAATAAATGCGCTATTAATTCATTAAGATTTATGACATAAGAAAAGGGTCCATTTACAATGTTACACTTGCCATCATGGACAAAATGATCAAGTGTAGATAACTAAAGGTACTTTACTCGAAATTAAGTACATGTGGATGTCCTCTCGCCAGCTTGTCCAACTCTTGCCCCTCAGCTATTGGCGAGACCAGAGCCTCATACAAGGAATCCAAGTGGATGACATCAATAGATGGTTCATCGGGTGATTCTTCAACCTCTGCCGGATTTTCGATGACCGATTTAGTGAAGACCTCTGTGATTCTCGAGACTACTTTCATTCTCCCGACTTTCTGGTTAAATCTCTGATCCCGAAGTCTGTTCCTCATCCAGAATCGTCCATCTATGAGGGCATCTTCCTCATATCCCAAACCGTAACGGCCCACCTTCTGGATAGCCAATACAGGTTCAACAAATCCTTGTAATGTGGCGCTTAGGCCTTTGCCTTCTTCATATCCATTCCTTGACATTATCTTGGCTACCATAGCCATAGCCCCTTCATTTTTGGTTTCTTGTAATTCGAGGGCCAGGAAAGAGCTTTCCAATGACTCCTCGACAGCTTCCACATAAGGAAGTGATTGTGGCTTAGTGACCAATATGGCTTCTTCCCCTCTCACCGTGATGATTTTTCCGTCCATGATGTACTTTATCTTTTGATGCAAAGTTGAAGGAATGGCATTCGCGGAATGGATCCACGGCCTCCCCAGCAACATAGTGTAGGCCAGTTCAATGTTCATCACTTGGAATGTGACGTTGAAGGTGCATGCGCCAATTTGGAATGGCAAGTCGATGATTCCCAATACTTCTCTTCTTGTACCGTCAAAGGCTCTTACCACCATAGCACTGACGATATTTGATTGGTCAATCGCGCTTTAGCCAAGGTAGCACTAGGCAAGACGCTGAGTGTTGATCCATTATCAATAAGGACCTTGGCCACTATACAACCTTTGCATTTCACTATCACATGGAGGGCTTTAGTATGTTCCAAGCCTGCAGGATCTATCTCTTCTTCAGAAAAGGTAACAAAACTGGATGCCTGGATTTGTCCCACTATCTTCTCAAACTGCCACGGTGTGATGTCCGGTTCACAAAGGCTCGATCCAGATTTTCTCGCAAGGCCCGACTGCACCTCGTAGCTCAAAATCAGTGATAATAAAGAAATTGACGTGTCTTTCTTAATCGCTCCACCACATCATATTCACTGCTTCATTATTTGGAGCAACAGCCTCCTCCTCTTCTTTAGGCCCATGAGTTCTACTTCCCATTTTCTCAATCTCCTCTTCGTGTTCTTCCAGAATTCTACCATTTTTACTTTCCTTCTTCTTTTCTTTCTCTTCGCTCAGAATATCTCCCACTTCGAGTTATAAACTCGACTTCTTGGTCAGGTGGGGATGATTTTTTGGCAGCGATGGGGTGAGGACTAGGTTGGGAGTAGTATTGCTGGTAGGTCCGGCGTAAGTCATTCTGAATTGCTCCTGGGGAGTGAAGCACGGTTTTGGAGGTGCTGAGGTGAAGCAAGATTAGAGCCGACGCATCGCTTGATGCTCCTTGGGTGAAAACTTGGAAGTTATAATTCCAAGGTATGGCATGAGTATTGGTGACAGGAAGCTGGGGTAGGGCTCGGATAATCGTTACTGGTGGTGAGGGCGTTGGGGCATTGGGGGCAGAGAAGGTTAATCTAGGATTGGGGGTAGAGGTATTCTGGCCAAACCTAGCGGTATTTACTTCGCCCTCCACTTTCGATCTCCTTTGGCATCTTAAAATTTTGAGGGACAACAAGTTCTGGTCCTCTTGCCGGAATCCCTCACCGCCTTGCACATGATCACCGCCTCCATGGTAAGGACATCCCGTACCTTTTTCTGATTCCGATACCTGAGGGCAAAGGTAACCTTCCCTCATTGCCATGGCAAAAATTTCCTCAAAGTGGGGAATCAGCTCATCTACCTCTGGTGTCGACCTCTCCCCGTCTGATTCTATCATGTTTACACCATTGCTTGTATTATGATTAGGCAGCGGGTTTGAGGTAACATTAGGGAGGGGACCATTTCCCTCAATCTTCAACCACCCGTTCCGAATTGAAGCGTGCACTCTCCCTCTAAGTGCTCTGCAGTTGTTAGTTGAATGCCCTTGTGCCCCTCTATGATATTCACAACGGGCAGTGGCGTCATACCACCTAGGGTATGGTGGCTGAATTGGGTCTAGGGGAACTAGTACTATTTGGTTTATACCGACGAGGTATCGGTATATTTCACTGAGTGGGAGGGGAAGGGGTGGATCAGGATTTCTTGGTGGTCTGGGGTTATTTTGAGGTGGTCTAGGTTGGGTAGGTGGAGGAGGAGGTCTAGGCTGGTAATTTGTAGGTGGTGGGTATTGTGGGCGTGTGTGTGGATAATTTGGGAAAGAAGGTGGAATGTTTGCAACTATTTGGCCATGAGGGGGAGGATATGGCCGGTAGTTATTTTGAGGAAGTGGGGAGTAATTATTTTGCCAGGTGACGGAATGCACATCACCCTCCTTCTTTTTGCCAAATCGCGCTTTTCTTCAGATTCTCACCAATTCTCGCAACCGTCCCATCCTTAAATTAGCTTCTATCCTCTCACCGCTTGATGATGTCGAGAAGTCGTTGGAAGTGTTTCCACTCATCAAATTGAAGTAGGGAGCTTTCAATGTTTCGATGAACAGGGAGCATAGTTCATTATCAGTTACTGGAGGATATACTTTTGCAGCCTTTTCCCTCGATCTTTGGGCATATTTCTTGAAGCTTTCCCTGTCTTTTTGCACCAGGTTTTGAAGGTCCCTCCTTGAGGGGGCTACATCACAGTTAAATTTGTACTGCTTCAAAAATGCGTACGCTAAATCCTTCCAGGAGCGCAGTTTGCTCCTATGCAACTGAATACACCATCTCAGGGCTATTCCAGAGAGGCTCTCATGAAAGAAGTGGACGAGAAGTTCATATCTTCACAAGGTAGACATTTTGGCAATGTAGGTTGCCGTGAATGCGGGGTCCGAGTTCCCGTGTACTTGTTGAAGTCCGACTTTGAATTTGGGTGGCACCACCACATCCGCACCAATCTCGTTGACGCCACATCGATCGAACCATACATGTTCAGCCCTCTATTGCTCTCAATCTTTCCTCTAGAGCATAGCCTTCTCATTTTCCTCGGCCTTACTTTCTCCTCCTATCGCATAAAATGCTCCTCCGGCTTGGGAGATGAGGGGTGGAGGAATCGAGGGATTACTATTGAAGGGTATGGGTCAAGATTTGAGACGACTGGTAATGGGAGAAAGGTAGGTCATTATTTATGGTAAGGTTGACAAAGTGATTGCCTGATCCGGATAGGTGATCAAAGGTAAAGGAGGTTGATGCCTGATGAGGATCCATTGTCGTAGGTGGTGGAGGATGTAGTGGTAGGTTAGGTTCTGAAGCCGATTTATTTTGGGACATCTCCCTCATTAGCCTCATGAGTTCTCGAGACTTGGTCTTTCACTGATACTTGCCCTTGTAAGTTCTCAGACTTGTTCCCGATCTTCCATTATCTTCTTTGTTCGATCTCGTTATACACTCGCTTGGGCTGAACTGCAGTGCTTGGTCGACTTGCCTTGTTTGAAGCAATGTTGATTTTCCGTGGGGATATAAATAAAAGCTTTTAGTGAATTTTGAATTTCGTGAAAAACTAAAGGTCCCGGTTCGAACGAAGGATACAAAGGGCATTTGGGAGCCAAAATGAAATCTGTAAGGATGGTTGCATCAATTTTATCATGGCATCATTCGATAGTCCGATCGTGGAATGACCGATTGAATGCGCATTTATGATACCGCCATATGGCATATCCAATTTTTCGCATAACCCTAGCGAGGGGTTCCTACGGAGTTATACTATTCATTCACAATTTTGCTAAACAATGGCCCAAAAAGTTTTCCATTAATCAATATTTATACACGATTCTTTACATCGGCCTAGGCTCGTGGAGGCTCTTTATAATGAGATGACATTTTCCGAGATACTCGTATAACCTTTCTTCTTGTTTGGCAGGTCGTAATGCTTTCAGAGCATACTTGATTCAGAAGGAGTTCTTATTTTCCCGTATATCATTCTCTCCACTGGTCAACATTCTCTCCAAATTGGTCAACATTCTCTTCAAATTTTGATAGAGAGCCGCTTGTCTTTCTTTCTCCATCCTTTCCTTAGCACATTCTTTCAGAATATCGTTGATGAGTAATGCTTGTTCCTTCAATTAGAGCATCTTCTTTTTGTTCTCTTGTTTATACTCTTCTACGAGTATCTCTTGGTATTTCATTTTTTCCTGAAGCTTACTATTCTGCATTTCTACTTCCCTTACCACAGCTTGGAGAGAGCCTTTTTCCTCTTCCCACCGTGCCTCTTGCTCTTCGAAGCCCATCTTTTCGGCCCTTACCTCTTCCTTGAGTCTTCTCACTTTTCTTTTAAGGTTCCGTTGTTGGTCCTCTAACTGCTTTATTTGTTCTTGCAGTTGCGAATTTTCGGTGTTTGCCTTCTGTAGTGAGTTAGCTAGATGATTATTAGCTTCTTCTGATAGGACGTTGCTGCCTTCAAATTCTGCAGTTGAGTGTTCTTGGTCCCTGTCAGCCCTCCACTTAAGATAATCACCCGTGGCATTCGGACCTTTAGGTGACCTGTCCATCAGAGTGATGTTTTCCCAAGATTTGCGGGCTATTTTCAACCCCTCCTCTTTCTTTAGCTCATGGTAGAAATGACCTTGGTGGTATTCTTCCGTATTGATTCTGAACTGTGTTGAGCCGAATTGTCTTACTACTAAGGCCGGAGTATAACTTGTTTATCCAGTCACTCCGATTAGGGATATCGATTGATTGTTCCGTGCTAATCGTAATGGATTGACTTGACGCCCACAATTTCTTCCAACAATAGTTATGGCTATTGAAGCTCAAAATCCATTCTTGCCATCGCGCTCATCCTTCGGCTGATTACCAATCGGGTCATTTTTCGATGAGAGGCTGGTCAAGATACCAAGTTAATCCTTCGCTCCACAGACACATATGACTAATGATCCAGAGGTGCAACAACCGAGAACAACACTTAATGGACCCCTTGCCTTGTCTCGCAGTAAGTGAGGGTTAAGAAAGTCTCGCAAGTATTGCTTGCATCGATTGACTTTTCGCTTCCATCGCCTGTAACATTTCCACAACACCACAGGGTATGATTCCGGAAGGTCTAGGGAACAAGATCAAACCATAAATTGCTAAAGCGAGCACCAATGAAGCTTGATCCCACTGTTGATCTTAGATGCATTGATCCAACCCTTTCTTGAGGTAAGTCCAATACCATCCATGTGTGTTTCCTTTGACGGTTTCTCTCGCTTTGCTTCTTCCGTGGGATCCCAGATATGTGCGAGCCGCTTCTGTGTCCGCCATGTTCGAGGTGTAGGTAACTGATTCTCGCACCGCATAAGGGATTTCTAGCAATGCTTGACATTCTTCCATAGTGGGAGCAGATTTATGTCGCTGAAAGAGAACACTCCAAACTTAGGGTTCCAAATCGCAACATGGCCTTTAGTGCCGGACTGACCCTAACTCGCATCAAGGTTGCAATCCTCCCGTATTTCTTCTCAAATTGTGCTTTGACCTGATCGGAAATGACTTCCAACCATTGGCCGACCACC